>NW_010269993.1:0-59654 GCF_000690775.1 Eurypyga helias
CCTAAACCATTCTATGATTCTATACCCTGTTGAGGAACAGCAAAATACTGGTGGTTCTGTTGTATAATACAAAAGGCATCCAATAAACTACTCTGCCAGTTCTGTTCGTAGCCTTAAGATGTCACTCACTGACTTGGCCTTGGCTTTTTCTGCTGGTTTGCGGAGGAGCTGGGGCTGGAGAAGCGGAAATAGGCTGTTATTTTTAACACATCTCCCCCCTCCTACAGTGAGTGACAGACAAGGTGCTGATGTCAATTGGCTAGTGTTACAGGCATTAATTAAGTCAACTAAAAGTCCTTTTAGTTTCCATTTCCTTCTGCAGGGACAGCTAACCTACATAAATGGGAAGTGCAAGACGAGAAGGCGAGTGCTGAAGCGACCCGTGCCTCGCTGCGCTGAGGAATGAAGTCGGGCTCCGCGCGCCAGCAGCACGGGCTGTGTCAAGTAGTGCTCGTGTGCGGGCCCCAGCTGAACGCTCACTTTAGTGTGAGGGTTATATTAAGGATCTTGGTGTTTTTCAGTCCTCTTTTTATCAAACCTGCTACTTATTTTACCTTTCACCACGCTGTGCACATGCCTTGCACTGGGTTGCTGAACCCCTCTGTGGTGTTAGCCTCCTCTTTGCTTGTTTGAAGTGTCTGCTTATTCCCCCAGCTCTGCCTGAACTGAATCCTGGTTGCAGTATGTTTCTTTTGGCAACAGGGCTGTGATGGTTTTTAATGTCTGTACTGAGATATTTGCATTGAATGGGCATGGGCAGATGCCATTAGAGGCTGGGAGAAAACTGTTTTGTCATTTATACCTGCTCCAAAGTGGGTCCTTCCAGCTCCTGGTACTGTGGGATGCTGCAAGGAGGTTTCTGGGTCCGTTGAGGAGTCAGCCAAAGACCAGTACCACCGTATTGCTTATCCCCCAAACTGCTGTAACTGCCTGCCAGGCTGGGCAGTGGCACGTCTATGGCAAAATCTAGGAGTGTAAACCCCTGTAAACTGATAATTAATGTTTCATTTTACATTTGCAGTAGGATAAAACTATACTAAGCCAGCTGATATATGATAATCAGCTCCAGGCCTTTGACTGCCAATTCTTTAGCCCTCAGTTGTTTCAAATTGTTGGTGCCCTCTGAATTTTGTCAAAGTAAGAGAAACCACTGACAACTTCCAATGATATTTTAATTATATCTGTAGCATCCATCACACTGACATCCATATAGTTGGGGTTGGTGCCAGGATTGTCGTTTCTGTTAAGCAGGTGTTTGAGCACTGCAAAGGCTGGAATTTAACACAGAATTTCTGCTCTAGTGCATTAAGAGATACTGCATGTCCCCTGAGCATCTGGCAATAAATAAAGGTTAAGCTGAGAAAGGTATTATATCTTTCAGCTCCTTTGTCCATGTTTACACTTGTTAAATACATATTGTATTTCTGTAAATCCAGTCATTATTTTCTTAATATTTTGTCGGATGCTGAAGTTTAAGCTATCTTTGCACTAGCCTACTGTTTCCTGTCCAGACAATATAACATAGTATGAACAACTCTATATCTATATCTTGTCCATATAAGTAAAATATATGTATAACTTCAAGATTAAAGCATGCTTCACTGAAGTACAAATCTGTGACAAAATCTATCAGATCTGTTAGTATGTTGGTTTGGTCTTTTATTTTGTTTTTTAAACTACCAGCTACTCCATCCTCTCTCATAAACTTATCTTTTTATAATTCTACAAATGCAGACCAGATCCTAATTAATTAAATGTGTTACTTCCTTACCAATAAAATTATTTAAAATTATTATAGGAGTAAACCAGTGGCTTTTACAAGAGACATCTGTTACTCCTGTACGCTATATTCCCAGCAGCAAACAGGACAACCACGAATCACAGACTGGCAGCTAAGGTGATATATTGACAAAGCTGTCATCCTACAAGCTCAGGTCTTGTCTCTTTTTCACCTGATGAGGATTCATAGGGCACTTATCTTGGCACAGATTTGGCAGGACAGGGAAAACTGCTGTCTGTCAGGTTCCTCGGAGTTATCTTCACCGGCGATAGAAAGATTGTGGCCAATGAGGGGAATGGACACCTCGTTAATGGTGCTCATTAATTAGGAAAATAAATGAGTATAAAAAGAATTGTGTTGTGGAGTGAAACTTGAAAGCACTAGTGTTAATGTTCAGACCTTTAAGACAACAGTGTATTCACATCTTATAAACTTTATTGCTTTAAAGGTGGGGGGAAGTAATGGATGGCAAACACCAGGCACTGGAAGAGCACAGTAAGAGAGGGCATGCTAGCTCTGGGTTATAGTAGAGGTCTCTGATTCAAGGTTTACTACTCTACCATGGTTTCATGAACCTTTTTGTGACCCCAAGCAAGTTACTCCCATCTCACTATTCTTCCATTTCCTCTTTCTGTAAAATGATATTAATAGCACTTCAGCTGCAGAGCAGGTTTATTGTACAAGGTTTAATGAACGTTTGTCTCCCTCTGATTGAGATTCTTTCCTGCTGGAGGCAAGAATTTAAAGCAGGTTGATTAAATAGAAAAGGTCTCTAACTCTGAAGCTATTATTAAAAGTAGAAGGAGTTATTTCTTAGGGAATTATTAATTTGATGTCCATTAGGATTGTCTAAAACATAGCAGCTTTGATTCTTTTGTTATTTAGCAACTTTAGTTTTGTTTCCCCTAGAAATTCTGTTGGGGGATGCTCTGACTTTTGAAATTATCCAAGGCAAACAATGCCAAGCTAGGCAGACACTCCTAAACTCTTATTTGAACAACAAATCACTGCAGTTACACAGTCAGAAAACTCATCACTATCGGCAATATACATGGTGTTCTGGAATTGCAGGAAAAAATGAATTTTGGATGTTTGGCCAGATCCAATCATCTTCCCTAAGCCTATGATGTTAGTGTGACACTCTGGCATGAGATTTCAGGTGCTGAGAGGTGCAAGACCTCCTGCTGTTGAAGAAAAAAACTGAGCAGTCGTGAAGAGGATGGATGAAAAGGCTGTGCTGGGCATGAAGCGCTGGCTCAAGCCAATAGGAAATGCTGAAGACAACTTTAGGACTCCTCGCCCCGAATGCCTTGTGCAGGTCAGCAGTGGTGTACCTGTGTTCACCTGTAACTGGAAGCCCAGAAACATCACAAATGTCTTGATCTTTGAAAGAAGGTTCCCACTTTTCCTTTAAGAGATTGCTGCCAGAAGATGTTATTGTGCCCTCCTTTGCTGTTGTATTGCTAAGAGCCATTACTGAGGAAACAGTTCGTGCCCTCTACCTTTGTCAGTCTGGAGGCGTTCGGATGCAGTTTCTTCCATCGTGAGTGGTAACCAGTTCCTGAGGGCTTCTTCTGCATGGAAAAAACAGTTACTTGTCTCTGGCCCCTGCTCTTAGGGCTGTTTCTGTGTTTTATGTAAAACCAGCTTTAGGTAGGACACAGAAACAGTCCTGGAAGCAGGGGCTCAAGTCTAAGGGCTTGCTCTCATCTGCTGGCAGTCCTCACCCCAGGGTACAGCCCCCTATTCCCTCCTGGCTCCAGCCAGTCTTTTATTATGGCCCACCAAAGGCAAAGCTTCAGTGGGAAATGGTTCTTGATGTTGGGGTGCTGCTCAGTGAGGTTTTTGGCACAGCCTATGGTGCAGCTCAACAGCTGATTTGTTTACCGGATCAGGAACTTTTCTTCTGAAAGAGAAGCTCTATTTCCCTGCCCACGTTCCTATCTGCAGAGTATCTCTGAAGCCGAGTGGTGAATTCCCAAACATTAGAAGTATTAATTGTGCCAGGTTTGTGTGTATTTGCTCCACCTCCATTCCCCACCTCTTGCTGTTATGTAGTTCAGATAGCTTCTGCCATCAAGAGCATTTGGTGACTGATCTTGCAGAAAGAACATTATCAGGAATCAAGTAAAGTGAGAGTATTTTAATCCTTGTAAGACTAAATAATGTGTCACTCAGAAAAATCTGAGGCAGGCATAAGGTGAACTTAATTTGATGTACACTAGTCTTGTGTGTGGTTTGCAAGTATAGAGGAGTAGGAGCTCCAAGAACAACAGTCATGCACCATGGTGATGGAGTATGGCTATTTCATCCACCCTCTGCTCAGCCCAGCATCATGCTCAAAGATCATCTCTGTCAACATAAAGTTACGTGCATAACCCAGGAACTTGCTACAGGAGCTGAACACCCAGCTCTAACACTTCTGAAAATTGCCACAGAATCACGCTTTATAGGTACTGTATATTCCTTAAGTATGCCTCCATAAAAACAATACAATATTTATCACAGTAATAAAAAGCATAACTACAGAAGCCTGTTTTGCTTGTATCAGGAAAGAAGGAATTTGTAAACACTCCCAAAACTTTCAGAAAAGCTTCAAGTTCCCCGAAAGCTAAGCATTAAAGTAATTTCGTTCCTTTCTGGAATCAGTCCCCTTTGACTATGATATTAAGCAAGCTGAGTTATCAAATATGTATGTACATTGGCTGTTTTCACAGTGGTATGTAGTGCTCTTCCTGAGGAATGAGTGGCAGCAAATCTGAGAAGGTTTTTGTAGGGAAGCCTTACAGCCAGTCTCCTTCCCTGCAGTTCGTACAAGCACTGAGCAATGGGTGACTGCACCTCTGACTGTAACACAGGGAGGCAAGGAGGCAGCTTTAATGGTCTCTGGATTCAGGTGTTTATTACAAAATGGACCTATGTCCTTGTCTAAGGAGCTTGTACAAGCAGTTGTATGAACTCATGTTAGCAGTTATATGAATTTAATCTCTTTTCTGTGGATACCACTCTTGGTAAGAATTTAGACAGTAGCCGGGCGAGTGTTACAGAGCACTATTGTGGGTCAGGGATTATATAGCTACTGCTGGTGGCCAGAGACAAAAGATGAGATGTTTTAAGAGTTAGCCCCAATAGAAACCACAGTGTTTCCATTATTATACAAACAGGGCTTAAAGTCCTTGTCTTTCTTCCTGATGTGTTAAAAGCAATTGCACTGGTTAATAAAATTCAGAGGCAAGTTTTGTTTTTCTCAGAAAATGGAGTGGATGGAGCCCCTTCAGAAAGCTCTATGCTGTAATTTTCATTCTAGCTGCAATTTATAACTAAGAAAACTAATTCTTAAGTCCCATGTTACCACCACAATGGCCAACAAAGGCTTTATAAAACTGGCAAAGTGTGGAAAACACAGGACAGTGTATAAAGGAAGATTTTACTATGGGAGCAAGAGCTCTAATATACAACACACACATGGCCAGCAAACCTTCCTGGTTTTTTTCTCCACTCTACTTTGATTCAGTGACCTGACTTTTACTCCTAAACCTAATCTGCTTCTCTTGTTCATGATATCAACTACAGAATAAATAGATCAATGTCAGGACTCAGCGTGATGACATGGGAGCAGTGCTTAATGTGGTGGGATTTATAGGTGGTCAAGGGAGGCAGATATACAACACACAAGTGAGGACGTTGGCAGCTTTTACACCAATGGGCTGGGAACACCGTGACGATGAGGCGCCTATGAACCCACGATGACGGGAGGAAGAGTGTTTTCTGTTCTCCCTGAGACACAAAAATGGCAGAAATTGCTGAAATCATGTTCTGTTGTCAAACTTCCCAAGCAAACAGGCTTGTGTAATAATCCTCGTACATGTCTGGAAGGAGGTTGGTTTGGAATTGTGCAAAATGATCGCCATAAAACGTAACCATTGACAATTTTATCGGGGTTTGGATTCCAGATAACAAATTAGGCTCAGTCCAGTGAGAAGACTTTTGATGTTTTAAATGAGCTCACCATTTGCTTATGTTTCTGTGTTAAGAGTAATATGTTTTTTTTCTGTTTGGCAAAGCAGCCTGTAGTCAAACTGTTCAGTATCAGCTGAATCCTTCTGGTGTTTGAGAGTCCCTCATTTATGAAATTCTCAGGTTATTCATATCCTGCTCATGTAGAAGTTACTACAGCATTAGCATGAAATCTTCCAACAGAAATTGGAGGTTTCATGGAGCTTTTGCTATGAAAGAAAAATAATAATGATCGTTTCTTGAAACCTGTTCAGAATGTCATACTAAGTTTTAGATGTGTTAAAAAATCTAATTGATCTTCTTTGTCATTCAGTTCTCTCAAAATAAATTGTGAGAGCTCCTCTGGTAGCCTAATTCAGAGCTTGTGTCTTTTTTACCTTATTACATTTTGGCATGCTCAGGCAATAAAACCAATAAACTTTCCCATGTAAAAATACATTTAACAAGCTACAAAACTACATTCTGTTCCCTCTTCCCTATTATGGGGATCTTTCAGCAACAGTGCAGAATTGCACATAAAGAAATGTACGCAAAAGGAGGCTGGAGTGAAAATCAGATTTACGAGCTTCTTTCACAAAGAATCATTTTTTTTCAGGCTGTCTACAGAGGTGCCAGAATCCATTAAAAACAGAGATCCTCTTTTAGCATCCTGAGTCTTTAATTTTTCAAACGTGGGTAGAGAGGTTGTGCCTTCATGATAACAGTTGCAGTAGTTGTTTGGAGAGAAATGGAACATTTATGTAGACACTCCAAAGCAAATTTTGATTCCAAATTTATTAAAGACATTTTTGAAGGCATACTTCTTAAGAAAAACGGTCCATATTTGTAGTTTCCCATAGTAACAGTTTATTTACTTATTTACTTCAGCTGCTGATCTTTCTCTAACCATTGCATTCCCAATCACTTTTCTTCCATCAGAGGAAGCAATCAGAAAAAGCTGTCATTGCCCCTCAAGGTTTCTTGTTGGCTAATTGGAGTTTTTGGCTCTTTATCCTGATGATTAAAAGAACAGCTGAGTGGAAGTCAGAATGCATTTACAGAGCTGACACACCCAGCTCTGCTCTTTGCTTTACTCTGATTAATTTAGCAAATGAAACTCCTGTAAACTCACATAACTTTCTGCCTATACAAAACTGCTGCTGCTATATAGTTTTAAGTAAGTCTTGGGTAAACTGCCCTGTAGATAGCTAAATCGGTGTAACAAAAGCTTTTAAAATGCTTCTTGTTGAAAAGTGTTTTCTGTAAAGTAATGTTTTGTGCAGGAGCATATAGATTGTATGAAATGAAACAGCCCTTTTCAAGAAGCTGCCTTTATTATAGTGTATGAGAAAAACAACTGTTACTGTTTACGCTCTTCAATCAAGGTAAGCACGTTTGTCTAAAGTATTACTACAGCTTGGCTTGCAAACACTTGAGGATTGCTTACCATTTTTCTATATATAGACTGCTCTGTGGAATTGTCTTTATCAAAACTTTTGGGAAAATCTTTAACAGAATCTGAGAAACTTACCTAATTTATGCAGCCGTCTATTCTCCTTCTATTGATTCCCTCCATGATATATGTTTATCCTCCCTGCCTTTGAAAACCTAGAATTAAAACTGAAGCGTTTCTATTTTATGCCTGTAATTGCTGGTAGAAAAGAGATGTTTTTTATGGGTAAAAGCCATAATCTGTTTAGTGAGCTTTAAACAAATCATCTTGTAAAACCGAATACAAAACTATCCCAAGTTTACAAGACAGAAACTCCCAAACAGAAAAGCCTGACTCCACTGCAATTTTTAGAAACTACTTTTAAAGAACTACCCATTCCCACACCTTTTGTAATGAAACAGCACAAAGTGACCCAGCCAACTCCCTGGTTTTGAGAGGGGAGAGAGAGTGCTGGGGACGTGGTCCCCACATCAAAACTATCCTGGAGAGATCAACCATTGATGATTTAAATCTTCACTACTTTATCTCTTTGTTTGCTGCTTGGAATGCTATTGATACCTTCTTTGTCTTTGTAATTGTTTTAATTAGCCACCCAGCATGGGCCCCTGACAGTGCTTGTGATAGAGTATTATGGACAACCCAGCAGGACAGTGAGCCTGTTAACATGAAACACAGACATTATGGCAAGCTTAATTTCTTTTATTTGTGTCATTTTTTTCCCCTGTCTTCTTTGTTTGTGTGTGTGGATGCGTTATTACTTGGGAGAATGAAAATATCTTCCCCAGTACTTTGCCTTTTAAAGGGGGAAAGAAGCATGAAAGTGCCATCGCAAACATTTCTCGGGGATTGTACAATTAAAGCTGATATTACCACATATCATTTCTGGAGTCAGACAAAGAATGAAACATTGGCCATATTGATCAGTCTTTTCATGCATCGTGTCTTCAGCAATTAGGCTGATATTTATGTCAGTTACTGTACTCTGCAAATTTCTTCTTAATTATTATTTTTTTGGCTCTGTCATGTTATTTGTTCTTGTTGACCACATCCTTCTTTTGTAAATGGGAATCTGGATGTTCAATTATGATGCAGATCTGCAACTCATTAGCAGTAAGCTTTGGTACTGTTGCCATTTGAAGACAATTCTGTCGTTTGGCTTGTGGGAACTTTTGGCAGTGTCTATATTCTGGGGGGGGGGGGGGGGGGGGAAGCAAAACCCAAAAGTTTTTTGTTTTTGTTTTTTAAGAGAAAAGTTGTACTTGGGATAGAAGAATGGCAATAGAGAGAGAGGTGCTTCGTGAAAACACAAGTTTCCTTTGAATTTGGTTTGTTCAAATTAGCCCAAGGTCAGTCCCTGTCAATTATTGCCCCACTTTAGCTGTTCTCTGGACATTAATAAAAGCATCTGCTTTATTAACTAGGAATCCAGTTTTGCACTCTTAAAGTGAGGAATATTGGGGTTTTTTCCCCCACTGTGTTGAATTTCTGGCTCGTTAGCCTATTTGTTTCATTTCATTGGCCTCCTTGAAATGTATCTGTGACAAAGTATTCGTCTGTGATTTGATGGACCGGATTGTCAAAGTGGAGAATGATTTCAGAGTTGAATATAAATTCTGAACTCCTGGGAATTCCTCTGTTGTGTTAACCTAAAGGCACTGCTTATTTTCAATGCTGCCAACTCTTGCACTTTTCCACATCCCTCCAGCAAGAGGAAAAGGTGTGTAGCGGGAGAAGGATTGTTTCTTCAGGAAGATTTTAATCATGACTGTTTTGAAGAGAAGCTGAAACACAACCTGTGGTGTCTGCCCCAAGCCACAGGGAAACCAGGGGGGAAGGAGAAAAGGGAAGGGGCTGCAATACTGCGTGGCTGCTGGTGGTGAGCTCAAGCACCATGAGAGGAGGATCTCTGTACAGTGATCTTAAAATCAAAGGGTATTGCCCCCGGTGTGTGGGGGTGGCTGCACAGGAAGCGTATCTGGCTCTTCCACAGTTTGTAGCTCAGCAGTTGAAGCTAAATTCTCATCCTTTGCTATTTATGTTCATACAGCAGCGAGGACTCTGAGGGGTGGAGGGCTCGGAGTCCTGACTGAATGGGGTGGTAGCTGGAGCCTCATCAGCTTCTGTGGGGACAGTAAATCAAAGACATATTAACCCTAACTCCATAATTCAGTATACAAGAAATATTGCTTAATTTAAATTGGGGGGATGAGAAATCCCTGTTGCCATTAAAATAGTGAAAGAAGGTTCTTTAATAGAACAAACAGACAAATAATGTTGCTGTATGTGGAGTGTGAGGGACATGGATTCCTTCAGGGAAAAGGAAGAAGCAAGATTTACACTGCTCACATTTTACACATCTTCAAGACAGTCTGAAATGCGGTAATACTAAGTTTTTCTGCTCACTGCCCCACTGCCTTTGTTGGCAGATATGAGGGGAAAGAGACATCCATAGTTTTCACTTTCATTAGTGGGGTTGGGGCAAGGCAAGAAGTAAGTGGTCTCGAGATTTGCTAATTTTTATTTAAAAGGTACAAGCCATGCAGCTTATGATGTTGGCCACAGTTTTCTTGTTTGGCCTTGGACAATTTGCACAGCCCATGGTGTCCTTGAGCCTCCTCCCCCCATGAAGTAGGTGCAGCTCCTTTTGCTTTTCTAGAATGTTATAGGGCTAAAAAGCTACTAACAATTGCAAGGAGCTCAGAGACTGCTGTAAGGAAAGCTGTTGGGGCTGACCGGAAGAGAACCGGTATTACCTCTGATGGCAGTGCTTAGCCATCCTTCACAGAAAAAGAAACAATTTTGTTTATGTCTGGTTATGTCTATGTGTTTCTCTTCTCTAATAGCAGCATAACTCTGTAGTAGCACTCAGGCTGTATAGCTGTGTTGTGCCACGTTTGCCAAATGGATGCTTAGTTATATGTGATATTTTAGTATTTTAATAAAAAATAATTAAGCGAAACATTGCAAATGTCTTTGTGCCATGAAATCACACATTTGCAAACTTTTTTTTTTAATATATTTCTGAAGCTTCCATTCTGGTTACTTTGAATTTTGATGAGTGTTTACTTGCAAGAAGCAGTAGTGGCACTGCGGGTTAGGCAAATAGGTTTTGATTTAATTATTTCCATATGTATGCATGGAAAATGCATGTACAATTTGGTGTTTGGTGCTTTTTCGATACCAAATACTGTGGCTAGTCTTTCTGATAAACCTGACTGGCTGTAAAGTAGATATTGCAATTTATGTAATACCATAAAGGCAGCTGGCTGTGTGCAGAATGAGTCCAGTGATATGACAAATTAAGAGCCAGATCGTTCTTCAGTTACCTTGGACCAAAAATAATTTATCCAGAACCTGATGAAGTCAGTGGTGCCTCTTTCACTGACCCTACTGGTTTTCTTGTTGGCACCTGATGGGTGCTGAGGCTGCTTGGGGCACCTCAGCGCATGCATGGACACTGCAAGGGCAATGACAGCTTTGTAAGCTCTTGCCTCCCTTTCCCCCACCATCCTTTTCTCTCTCGCTGCTGTGTGCTGGCCTCTCTTGTAGGCCAATACGGTTGCTGGGCTTCATGGGGTTTTCTCCAGCTTGGACCAGTGTCTTGATGGACTTAACAGTGCAGCTGGATGGGAGGGATGGAAGGCTGCACGGCTGGGCCCAGTGTGAGGGACAGCTGGGGTGGCAATGCTGTAAGCTGCTTTTCCTTGCTGAGTGTTTTGTGATACTGAACCACAGTTTAAGGCAAGCATCCTTGGTGGGATAAAAGTCAGATGCCCTTCAAAGCCAAGGGAAATAAATGGGTGCCCACAAGGAAAATGGTTGAGCACCTGAATTAGATGCCTACTTCGTAAAGGTGTAAGCAAAACCAGAACAAATTAACCCAGAAAGAATCCCTAGCACTCAAAAAGCTTGAGGAAAGAGGCAGAATTCCTTCAGTTTAAAGGAAGTGGGACATGTTATTAAGAGATTAATATACTCTCTGTGATTATGGTGAAGCCATTGGTCTGGAGTCAATTTTCTTTTCAGATCAACAAACCTTGTTTGCTGGTTATTTACTAGATGATGAAGGCTCTCTAAAGCAACAGTAGGGAGCTTTGTGTCCCTCGATCTGACTCACAATTTATAAATAATAGCTGTGTTTACAAACCAACCATGAGCAAAACTCTCCTGGGTGAGGCAGTGTCTAAAGAGAGACAGTTTAATTAGTTCTTACTCAATATCTGGTAGGCAACAAAGGCCCATCCCAATGCCAGCAGAAATTGGTGGCTCTCTTCATGGGATGCTGGATTAGTTATCTGTAAGCTCCAGATGCTGGCATGCAATGATGTAGCTTGAATCACATGGGCTTCTCCTCTTCCCAGGCAAACTTACATGTTGCAGAGTTTAAAAAGAAAAGTAACATTTTCTGCATTGTGGCTTGACATTCTCACTGGAAAACGCTACTAGAACATATTTGATCTTTAAATCTCCAGTTTGATACTGGTTAATGTTCAGGCCTGTTGTAAATGACCCCATTGCACAGGCTGCCAATGGCCAGTTCCTGACTGGGGACATGGAGATGCCCTTTGAGGGAGTGTATATGTGGAGAGCCACCCTCGGATGTGGGCATGGTGGGGTGTGCACCTCCTGGAGAATGCACCCCATCTTGGAGAGACTAACACTTTAAACCCATCCTGATGGAGATGCCAAGGTGGGGAGGGGATTTCTTGTACCTCGAGCAGTGGGGAAGGTCACAGTGAACGTGCTGTGGAGAATGGCCCCGTGTCCAAAATGGGAGAAGTACATGACGTAGCTAAAACTATTCATTTCTTACACAAGAATTATTGTAGTAATGCATTTACCAAGAGGCAGCTTGAGTGTAAACAACTAATTGTAAAGGTCGAGTGATTGTTTTCTAGTTTTCATTTTGAACCGAATGGTGAAATGTTTACATCTACTATAGATATGATTGATGTGGAGAGCAAACAAGAAAAAAAGCTTTACTGGGTCAACAGGTTACTTAGAAATGTGTGGAGAGGTTAATCCCAAAGCTTCTGTCGTTCTTAAGTGACCATTGTTATTTATGTATTCATAACCCTGGAAAAATCATAAAGACCTTTCCCCCCCACTCCAGGAAGTTACACTCATGCATTTACCTGTTACAAATGACTAACTAAAGTAATCCACAATTTATATGACCTCCCACTGCACTTTCAAATGAGGTTTTTTTCTTTGTGAGACCTTGGTGAGGTATTACTTTCTGCTCAGGTGTAACTGAAATCCTGGGTCATCCATTCAAGAATGTTGTTGCCTACAAGATATTAATTGCTTCTCAAGCCTTAGAACTACTCCAACTTCCAAAGATTAATGGAGCAGATAGATTTAGGACATGTTCCTAACCACACAGGTTATCCTCCCTTCCAGAAATATGACACTCGCTGGAGATGGGTCATTCATTTTTATTGTTTAAAATGTAATGAAGCATGGCATTTATAAACCACTGGCTGGGAACATCTTACTTGTGGAAGAAGAGGCCACAATATACACTGCTTTTATGGATGTTAACACCATCTTTGTTCTTCTCTGGAGACGGGCTGCAGAGGCACATGTTTTAGTTAAAGCACCTGGTTACCCTTACAGGGCAAAGCTGGTGTGCCCCATGGGAACTCTGGTGCCCACAGCCCTTCCAGGGTTAGGAGGTTGGCAAAGCCACTGAGAGCTGCAGAAGCTAGACTGATGTGAGGAGCTCAAAAAGATACCATAAGAGAACACGCCACCCAGTTGGCAGCAGTGAGAAGTAGCTGGTTCACCTTTGCAGACTGTGAATGCAGTGGGTCTTGTGCTTTGTTGAGGAGTAAAGTCCTCCAGCATCGGTGTTTCAGAAGTTCCCAATCTTCCTTGGAATAGCCTCACACCAAACAGTAGCATGCTCTGGGTTACATTACACTTGGTTGACACAAGCTTGCTTTTCTGTGGTGTAAAATATACTCAGCTGAAATTTGGAGTGAAACGTTAGTTTCTTTAAATATCAGTAGGCCAGGACCCTTGAACTCTGTGCCAGATGACACTCTTGAACAGCAACAACAAATTCCTCATGTGAACTTCATTATCCACTCCTAATTTTCAGAAGTTATCTAAATTCTATCTATCATAAACCCTTGGCAAAACAACTGCTAAGTTTTGATAAATATTCGATAAGCCTCAGGATTTACTAGGAAGATTCATGAGGATCCCCTCATCCCTCCCACACACACTGTGGGCTCTGGAATTTTCAAAATATTTGCACAGGTTGTGTGTGAGCAGTGTGTGTGGACACGTGGCTACCCATAGCATGGATAACCTCCAGCTTCTCCTATTTGTCTTATACAAATGGATGCAGTAGTTTAGCTTGCCAGGTTCTCCAACCCACTAGGTGTTGAAAATATGACTGAGAAGGTCTAAATCTGTTTCGTATCAGTTAAGAACTGTGTCTCTCTACCCCAGTTAATAAATATAACCAATGTTCTGTGGCAAAGAACAGAAATACTTCTGGCTTTCTGGTGTATATCAGTGAAGTTAGATATTTTAGCAGGTTGAAATTGAGATATAAAAATGTCAAACCCGTTGTTGTAACAGACTCTATTAAAAACAATGATGAAAGATATTTTCAGAATTATAAGGAAAGCAAAAGAGAACTTTGATCTGGGTTTGGGAGAGATCCATGCAGGCATTAAGCTTCAGTTGCCATCCCAGGGAAATCAAATTCTGTGCGAAGGCAGGTGTCATCCAGACTTTATTTCATTTGAGGATGAAGACTCAAATAAATACTGCCCTCAAATCTGTCAGTGATTTTTTTCCTTGGGAACTAGTGGCAAACATTATGCTTTAGGTTTTGATCTTGCAGAAGAGTCTGTCCAGCACTTCTGACTGCAGCATCATTTCACTCTGGGCTGCTTGACATCAGATCCATGTTCTATCTATCTTGAGAGAGTGACAAGACTTTCATCTATCAGTCAGTACATCTCAAGAACATTCAGTGGAGTCTCACTTTGTAAATTTAATTTCAAAACTTATTTTTTTGTTTGATTTCTTTAAATTTCTGAATTCTCTCAAAAATAGGAGGCTCCTGTTTCTTTTTCCTAGAGTTTCTCAGTAGGGCTTTTATGGATCACAGTAGTAGCTCAACAAGTTGTCAGTCGGATATGATAAACTGTATTGGCTGGAGACTGCAGTGTCTGGGTTTAAATTCTGTAGCAGTTTACCTTCTGCACTGTTGCCGAGCGCCTTACAAGGCTCAGGGTCACTTTAAGACTCCATCTCTGTTGTAATAAATATAGCATTTAAGGAAACTCCCAAGGATTAGCACTGCAATTTCAATACAGATCTATTGGAAGAACCTATAGACTTTTTGCTGGGGAGTATCTGTCCCAAGCCCCCAGGTGAAGGACACTACAGTGGGAAGACCACAGCGATCTCAGTTGCTCACAGGGAGGGATGGTAAATTACGTGATGCTCCTTATGGTCTCCTGCTGTGGAAACAACCATATAGACTGCAGGGTTGGGTGACACACTACAAAATATGAAGGGGGGAATTTTACATCTTCATCACAGAACAATATTGAGGATGAAATTATTTCAATACCTAGGAAAAATAGCAAGTGGGAGGTTGGTAGATAAAGAAATGAAGAGCACCCAAAAGGTCAGCACATCTTACTGCAGAGCCAGGAAGAAGGTAGATGAAAGAGACGGGCATACCCAAGAGTGAGATGTTTGCTGGCTCCTGATGCAGCATGGGCTGACTCTGCAGCTGCTTAAAATGCAGTCCCGTCAGGCCAGTATAAGGCTATATACATCACAAGAAGAGAACAGTTGTTTAACAGAATTTCTTCAGTACTGCATTTGGATTAATTGAATCCTGTGCAAGGCCTTATCAGGAAGAGCTGTCAGCAAAGAATTCCAATAATCCAATCAGGAGGTCACGAGTGCAAGAATAAGTATCTACAAATCGGATTGAGAGCCAAACCTGAAGCCGAGCAATATTCCAGAGATGACAGAATAGATGATTTCACCACATTGCTGATACAATTAATGGAGATTGATAAGTTCATCACAGCACCCATGTTTTGTTTGTTGTGGTGGAAAGGTGATAAACTGAAATCTTGATTAAAAAGGCAACAGAACAAAACAAGAAGTGTAAATCAGGGGATTATAGTAGCTAAACAACCGTGTCTGTCATGTTACAGCCTGTGCAATATTATGGCTATCAACTATTTTTAAGAGGTGTCCAGTGTTGGTCCAGTTGAAACTAGTATTTGACCAGGACAGACCTGAGGAATTCCCTCTCTCCAAAGGGAAGGAGTCTATGAGCTTTCTCATTCAGGCAGACTTTAGGACCATGAGTTAGTAATGTGAAAGAAGGTGCCATGATATGTGCTGTGAATGTGCTTCCCCCCCACTTCTTGTTGACCGGTCTTCAATTTTCTAACAGTGCAGAGATGATATAGCTACATAACTATACATCTTGTTTTATTTGTTTTTCAGTGTTACAACATAGTAAAATCTGCCTATGCCAATAAAACAAAATGAACTGAAGATGAGAACAAGTGAAATATGCTAAGTTCAACTTCCTTTACACAGGAGTGACTGAGGGTAACTTTGTGATTTAACCCAGTGTGACTGAGAGTTGATTTGGTCTATTGCTGACTGCATAAAGGCTTCCCTGATCCAAGAGATGCCTCTGTATTGTAAAACCTTGTATTTCTAACCTTTAACATCTTACCAAGTGTACTGTCCATTGCTTTCACATCATTATCTGATTTTAAATACCTCTCATCTGAGCTTGTTCTTCCTTAATCTTTAAACCTTGCTTAGTGCTACCTTCATACTTAATCATTCTCCTGCTTTGCAAAGCACTTGGGGATCATTCCGATGATAAATTTCAGCTTCATCAGCTACTGACCCACATGTGCTCTGCAGCCAGACTGCAACAGCTTGTCCCTATAGGTCCTGGGGTAACGTTATAATTAAAGAGCAGCTGCTGGCATATAGAGGCTCCATGGACTCTGTCATCAAAGGGCAACTGATGTCCCACATTAGCTGAATGGTTCTCTAAGGAATTTCAGTGATGGAAATCAACTTTGCTCCCCATCAGAAGTTACAGCACATCTGCCTTGCCATAGCTAGACACTGCACTTGTCCTGACAACCGTGTCTCATCCAGTACTGCAGTCGTGCCTATAGGTATGGTGACCAGGGCTTGGACAGGACACTGGGGCCTCGGTCCATCTGGCTGGGGTTCCCCATGAGTACCAGAGCTGCTTCTGTGCATGTCACACAATAAAGTTGTGTGGCTAATTACACTTATTTACCTGTCTGATAATTAAAGATAAATGGTAGTCAAATTTAAAATATCCTTTTAGATGTCAACAAAAATGGATAAAAGAAAACAGTCTTGTGTTTGGTATATGATTAACCTGTGGAATTTACTGCAGTAGGATATTACTGAGGCAAATAGTTTAGTAGGATTTAGGGATTAGACACATGAATAAGAAGAGCATTTACTAGAAACCTTCTCTACTTTTAAGAAAGGTAATTTCTTCCCAGTGCAATTCGATACATGAGGTCCACAAACAATCACTAGCAGAAGGACAGGCAATGTCTTCTCCAGCCTGTGGCTCCCAGCAGGTCTCCAAGACAAGGTTCTCCCTCCTGGAGAAGGATAAGGTATTGACGTGCTTGTCAATCAAGGCAAAATACTGTACTGAGCGCACAACTGCTCTCTTCTGTTGAGGGATTATTTTGTCCCTGCAGGTCAGGTCAGGACCGTTTCACACCCTCAGCAGTTTGGGGTTTTGCCCTCCCACCATTTTTATTCCTTTCTTAGTTTCAGAAAGCCTGACAGTGTGGCCAATGCCCTTCTGCAATGATCATTACAATTAATGGACAAGCCTATTTATTATAAAGTCTGTTAAAGAGTAGTTAACAAGCCCTGATTTCTATTTAACTGTCACTCTGTAACCTGCTGGAGAGCAGATACGCACTTTAAACATAACGCTTAATGCGTCTTATTTATTTATTTAGAGGCAGTATAAACACCATAGGCCAGAACCTCTGCTAATACATCGGTGTGCCCCCAGCAGCCAGGATCTGTTGAAATCAATGGGGCTTTACTGATTTACATTCCCTGAGAACCTCCACGTAAAATAAATTCCAGCCAGGAGGTAGGCGATACATGTATATGCAGAAGTCAGATAAATTGGTGTGTTTGTATGACACACAGACCTTTCAGGGTCAATAGTATGTAGAGAAATCAGAGTTCCTTTAAAAGAAAACGACTAATCCAACTTATTAAACCTGATTTATGTTTGTTAAAAAACAGTCAGGTGACAACTAACATGCATATCTTTATTTGCTTTGTTGTAATCCTGCATTTTTGTTTTGCACTCGCAGATATGATGTTTCACTGTTGTAAGGTCAGAGTCTAGTTTCAGATGTCACAAGAAAGGTAGTGTACAAAGGAGCACACTGCTGCTTTGTGTGCATGCAAAGACAAAAAAAAAAGGATATTTTGCAACACTCGACTCCTCCGCAGCCACGGTAGCTATAAACTGCCCCGTCGACCTCAAAAACAACAAAATACCTTTAAATCAAGAAGTTGCAAAACACTCTTCAAACTGACATTCCAGCCAGCCAAGTTTTCAATAAGCTGCAATAGTCCTTTTTTTTTTTTTATCCTTTTGTTGAGGTTAGTCTTCAGAAAACTGTAGTTTTTGCTCCAAGTGAAATGAATACGCATCCAATTTTCTGGGGCTACAATCCATGGCGTGTGCACAATTGGAAGCTGGATTAAACTGAAGTAGGTGGATTTCTATTAAGGAATGTTAGTATTGTATATTTTAAGTACATAATCTTAACTGACTCATTTCTCTGCCACTTTTTCACCCTCCCCCAGGATGAAAGAACAAACCAAAACTTTTGATACAATTCTTCTTGGGTTTTTTAGTGAAGTAGCCTTGTCCCTTAAGACATGACTACTGTACTATGACTTATTATAATGCCGTGCCATGAAACACCTCATAAAAATAATGTTATTTCCTCTGCTTTCTTCTGAACCTTTACAAGAAAATTGCTTTCAGTCTGCTTAAATCCTGTTACTTTTCATAACAACCTCTTACAAATAAAAGCAGTATAATTAATTAGGTTGATATGAACAAACCAGAAAAATAAGGTAGATGTTTAATTTCCCCACCCCCCACTTTTACTGCTTTGTCACTTACCAAAAGTTGGAAGAAAAAAAAAAAGTAATTGGATGTTTTATAATTTGTGACCATTTAAAAAAATAAATGACCTGAATCAAAGGTCAAAGCTTTTGTGCTTTCTGCAGTAGAGAGGTTTTTGTTTTGTTTTCCCTGAATCTTTTTATACTGGAAAAAAAAAAAGAAAAAGAAAAAAAAGAAAAATTAAAACAGACTAAAATAAAAATCTCCCCTGTGCATATTCACACAGAAGACAATTCCTAAAGGATCTTTACAGCTTCTGATTTAAATGCCTTTTTCCTTAAAGCTTGAAAATATCAACAACATTCCTGCACACTGTAATCAAATACTTTCCCAAAAAGCCATGGAATGTGCCATAATTTGTCAAAGATCCTCACTGACAAGTTTTTAGTAAAGTCCACTACAGCAAACCCTCCTCGGCCCCCTTGACCCACGTAGCAAGAGACCTTTGACCCTATTTGGGCCTCTTTTATGAGCTTCTTTCACTCTGACCAGATGGCTAAACTATCAAAGGTTTTTATGAGTAAAAACTGCTTTTCAAACTCACAAGTTGTATATTTCTCTCCATGTTAATGTGAACTATCAACCCAAAGGCTTTAAATTGAAAACACAAAAGGTGCTCTGCAGCTGCCAGCTCTGCAGCAGCACCTCGCATTGTGCTGGCTGGGTGGGGATGTTTGCAGAGTAAACAGCTGATGTCCAGATGAAGACAGTTTAAGGCCAAATAGTTTAAAAAACCACCCATCGAAACCGTAATAAATTATTTTTCCCCAGGATATTGTTTTGAGCCTCTAAGGTGGTGTTTGCATATTCATTCACAGCTACTGCCAGCCCACCCCCTCTCTATTCTGCACGGAGACCACTACCAGGAGTGGCAAATTAGGACTAATTAGACCAAATTGTGTCAGAAACAAAAATAGAGAGATTACAGACTTCTCAATCAGTTTGAATTTCAATGCAACCCTCTCGAACACCTGGACATCACTTTCTTAAAGCCAACTGAACTGTCTTGTCCCTTGCTCTCCGTGGGCTGTCAGAGTGGCACCGGGGAGGATTTTTGATCTAAGATCATTAGTGGATAATTGTGTGTTGTTACTGTACAGTGCCACTTTGTTTTTCTTTACAGAAAAATTCCATAGTTTTTTGTAATGTAATATACTCCTGTATGTATTTTTATGTAAATTATTAATATAGTATATGTATTTCACAGCATTTGCTGTGAGAGCATTTGCTTATTTGCTCTTCTTATTTTAAGACATTTAACAATTTTCAGATCAAGATACTATAAATCACAGAGAGATTAACAAAGAAAAATCATACCCTCGTGGGCTTTCCCAAGAGAGCTAGGGAGTATAATCTGCTCTTCCTTTTTCTCACAGGCCTCCAAGAGCTCTTTTTTTAACCCTTCACATTCTGTCATGTCATTCTTGCCATGGAGTATTTGTTTCATTAATGGAAAATCATGTATTGTCAAAGTTGCACAACTGCACACTGGGAACAATTTTAGTTTAACATTCTTATTCAAATGACTCTTATGCAAGGTATTTCTATAATTCAGTTTGAAATTATGGTCTTAATTGGTTATGTATCTTTTTAAGTCAAATATCCTTTCCTCTCACTTAAAATAACAAAAGGGTTTTGTTTGGAGGAAAACAATGGTCTCCAACTAGGATAAAAGATAAATATTGGCAAGAAGTCCGTAGTGAAACCAGGGTGTCTGTTAACATCAGGCTCATGGAATGAATGGATGAGTGTATGACCTGAAATCACATAGGCCAGGGCTGTGTCTTCTCTTCAGTAGCTGTTCAGACCTACTGTACTTACAGCTGTCACCCATGCAGCACATGTTACAAGTGAAGATTATGTACCAGAATATATATGTAAAAATATATCAATTTTTCTCTTACCTCAGGAAAAAAAAATCAGCTTATCCTTACCTTTTGTCTAAAGCTTTTCACTTTCTCAGATTTCTTTACATGTGACTTGTTAATCCATCAGTCTTGTTTATCCAACCAGGTTTATTAATGACAAATGTTGCTGGCCTTGCTGAGTTATGACTGTAAACTGAAAGAATATGAGGGCCAAGGTGAAAAGGTGATTTCTTTATAACAGCTGTAATTTATCCTGGGCTTTGGCCAGGCCTTTGATTTTGGACTGGCCCTGGATATAGTATTCCTACTGATTGCATTAGAATAGCCCTCAGGGGTCATGCTGAATTCCAGGGCCCTGGAACCAGTTAGAAGAATGGAAGATGACCATATGTGCAGGGTTAGAGAATGATAATAAGGTGCAGCACAATACAAGCCCGGGTGTTGTGGAAATCCTCTGCTATGCCTTCTGCATGCTGTCATTCATATAAGCGTTGCATAAGAAATGCATCCTGGCTTGGTCAGGAGGAAGAGAAAAGAAAGCAGGAAAAAAGAAATTGAGTCTCTTAGTTAGTCCTTGGGTTAATTAAATGTCTCCTGCAATGAGAGGGTTTGAGTGTATCGTGTTACTTCTGTTTAGATTTTGAAAGGATAGGAGAGGCCTGTGCCATCTAAAGCAGCTTCAGCGGTTGCTGTTTCCAAGTATCACTTCTTGTGCAAAAGCCATCTGGTCCTTGTCCCACAAAGAAGGAAGAGGGGGAATATATGACGGCCTGATCTCTGTTTTTCACTTAGTTTAGTAGTCCTGAAGTCAGGTCATCCAGATAGGCCATGGCCTGTTCTGTGGCCAGCACTTGTTTCAGAGACAGAGTCTTGGTCTGTCCGGAGTTGGTCCCCCTGCCTCCTACCCAGCTATGGTCTCTGTAGTTGGAGTCATCACCAGGGTGTAGGAGACCTCTCATCTGTTCCTTTTTCAGCCTGGATGAATAAAACCACATTTCCCACTTGCTGTGAGAGCATATCTTAATCAGGAGCGAGCTCTCGGTCTTTCCTGTTGAAACAGTCTCTTTTCTCATGGAGTAATTAAAGTTGAGAATGGAGTTGTAAGGTGAGAACAAGAACGCATATAATTTTCCTAATAGGGGTTAGGACACTGTCTTGGGAGAGGCAAACTTGAGTATGGGGCTCTACTCCAGCAAATATTAACATAATTTTTATTAAGCAGTCACAGATAAGTTACCACAGGAACTTTCTTTGACGATTAATGTCCCATTCTCAACCATAAAATCATAAGAAACTACAGGAAACAGGAGGTCTGGGCTCACCTGCCCTCAAATCAGCTGGATTGCAACTTTATAGGTGCAAGCAGATGATTATACTGCAGTAACAATTGTACAATGCAGTGATACATACTGCTATAGACAAGTTTTCACAGGTGCAAGATTGCCTTTGAAAAGAGATCAATCCAACCTCTTAAACTAGTTTTATTAACTGTTGACAATTCCCATTATTTTTCAGGCATGGCCGATTACACTGTCACTTTTGGCAAATGCTAAAATAGCTCGTGATCTCTGCTGACTTCAAAGGCTTTGGAGCAGGGCAACGCTGTACCTGAATTCTACAAAATACATCTGGTATCTCAATAAGGGCAAAACACGTAATAGTAGGAATACAGGCCTGGCTATGTGGCTGCACATAAAACTGTACATACTACTGCTAATCCTTCTACCTGCCAACCTGTCATTAAGTGCTGAAGCTGTGATTTGCAGCCAGACCTGTTTACCATGCCTCGAGTGACCACTTTGACATGAGATCAGTACCATAGTCAGTCTGCACTGACACGCCATGGCATTAGCTCTTCCTTTTGTCTGCATCTTTTGGCCTCTGTGGTGTTTTATCACTATTATCACACATGAACTTATTAATGGTCCAGATTTTACCTAATGCTAGTGTGAGTTTACTCGTTGCAAGTTCTTATGTTGTTCACCTTGTCAGGATGCATCTGAGCATCTCCCAGCAGTGCAGCGATGTGCCTAATCAATATGTTTGTCTTCCTCCCTCAAAGGAAAACTATGTGGTGGAAGAGCTTGCTTTCAAGAGGGAGAGACTAGCATTTTGTGAGAGGTGGGAAGGGGAGGGTGAATGTTCATAAAGCACTTACTCAATAACTTAACATACCAAGGCGGTCAGACCTCTGGACTGTTCCTAAAAGAAATAAAAAAGCTTCTTCCCACAGCTGCTATTCTGGTCTTGTGATAGGTGTCAGTAAATGACAAGACCGAGACATGAGTGGGAGAGCTGTGCTCTGAGACGTGTGATTGCATGGGCAATTGCATCCTTCATTCGCACAGGATGACTCTCAGCTCCTGGCTAAACAATTGCTCTTGCAATGTGCCAGTGGAGCAATAAACAGCTGGGAGGATTATTTGGGCCAAATGCCAGTGGTTCTGTATTCTTCATGGCCAATATTTCAGAAAATACAGCCTTAAATTCCTTCATGTTCAGGTAGCAAAATTAACTGTAAGGCATCACTCTTCATTGGCAGAAGCACTGCAAGTTATTTGAAGTTTCACTGAGTATATAGAGGCTATGGGGCTTCTTCTCAAGAAACACTTTCAATTTCTAATGAAGGTTGCTAGTGAGAACAATAACCCTCATTATACATTCTTGTTTCTGGTCTCGCTCCCATACCATTGTCTGTAGTGCCCGGAGCCTAAAGGCAAGGGTATATGCTATACCTGAGTATTTGGGGAGGGGGAACAGAACGGTCTTGCTAGAAATGCTAGACATGAAACATGCATAGCTCATCCTTATTAACTAAGAAGCATTAAAATCTCCAGTCAGGCATCTTTTTAAATCATAAGATTTAAAACATTACTCAATACTCATTTTTAAATTTGTTTTACTCATTTTTGAGCCCTGCAGTGATGCATATCAGAGTATTATTTTCCATCAGGCTTGTGTAACAAAAAAATAATCTTTTTTTTTTTCTTAATGAAAACTAAACTTAAGTGACTTCACTTTTGCACCGATTCTTAACATAACTAGACTTAGTGGTGCTTTGGTATAATGCAGCTATATTCCCAAACCATTGTACCACTATGGTGTAAACAGAAGTACCTGACCAACAGCAGGCCCGAACGGGGATGTCAGAGCTGCAGTATGTCAGGACAAAGAGTGTTGACTGACAGATCCTTGCATGTCTGGCTAGTGCAGTTCAAGAAGTTCCTGCCTGCTGCTGTTTATTACTGACTCTGGGCTGGTGATAACTAGTTGAGTGGTGGGAGCAAACAAACAAGGGTGGTAACTTAAATTGTTCCAGGTAGATCCATTTACAAGGCGTCAGCCTGCATCCTGATGTGTGCTCAGTCTGTTGAGACTGCTGCTTTTTTGGTTAAAATTTTGGTGCTACCAATTTAAACAATGCAGGCATTAAAAACAGCAATAATAAAATCGCGTTTCTCAAATTGGGTCCTAGGAGCAGAGCACTGAAATGAATGAAATTAAATGGAAACCTCTTCCCAGGTAACTACACCTTGGGCTCATGTAATGCAAAGCTGTTGTTTTATCTTCACATCTGACATGTCACTGGCCTTGTTTGCAGAAAGCTGACCTTGTGTCAAACAAGATGATCTGACTGACATTTTCTATTTCTGGAAATGATTAATCTGTTTATAAAAAGTTCAGTTAAGAAAGCCTTGAAGTTTCTTTCTACATTTTCATTGATTTCTTAAAGATTGAGTTACATTTTCCATTTGTTGTAGTACTCGCTATTCAAAGATATGTTGAACCCAGTGCTTTGGCACGTAGGTTGACTGAAGGGTTGCACTCTTATGGGCTATTTACCCTGAGCAGCCAGTTTGTCTCTGCCCTGTGACACACCTCTCCATAACCAACAGAAGCTTTTTGGGTTCTAAATGTGTTTGAAAACTTGGTAGTGAAATACTAACAAAACCCCTTCCCACCCCTCCAGACTCTTACAAACCCTGCGTAGGAGTTTCATTTGTGTAAGTCTGGTGACTCTGCTGTAATGTTCACAGGCACAGCTAGATCTCCTGGACCAGGTCCGCTACAGAGAAGCTTATCTCTTGTTTGAGGTTTACAGGCTCATGCAGCATTTGTGAGCAACTGTAGCTGCATTTTTACCTTCATGTACAGTCTAGATAATAATCACATCTCCTCAAAAGCCATGTGATGCCGCCTTTGCCCCACAGAATGGCAGTGTGGGTTCTCTTCAAATTTGTTTGCATTTCATTTTTTTCCAGTCTGTTCTGAGCTATAAATACTTTCAGGATCCATTAGGCTCATATCAGATGAATTCATATTTCCCCTTCTTTTGGCATTCCAGTTCCCTGCTGAATCTGATAAGCAGATCAGTCACTGCTATGTCAGCAAAGAGCAGCAGTGTTGTACCTTAATATTTGTCATCATTACCCAACACACCCATTCAGAGCAAGCTGTGAGGAATGCAGGTTTTCATGCTTTATCAGCTGTAACTAAACATCTGGTTACAAAAAAAAATGAATCACTCAAAGTTAATGAAGGTTATGATTTCATATAATCCTTTTCAAGCAAAACAAATTCCATTGGAAGAATATAATAGATTAACTGTGGAACTGAATCAATTGAGGTTTTAACATCACTGTTATTTACAACCCATCCATTTTCCATTCTAAGCTCAAACTTTGTTTTGTCATTGCCAGCAGGGCTTTTGCATTTCATTTTAAAAGTGCTCTAAAATGCTTTCATTTTGTAGGTTCCTAGAAACATAACCACTACTCTAGCTGTGGGTTCAAACAAATTCATTCACTTTGTATCACTGAAATGCTGATTTAACCAAAGGGAAAAATACATGTATTCTTTAAATTCTGGTATCATTCATTCTTGATGTAGCGTCCAGCTGCAGAGTTGGAGTAACATGGCCTTCTGTAGCCTTTCTCATCAGCAGATCTTAAATATTTCACAAACGGTAGGAAGATCCTAGCAATGACCTGCCGGGATGAGGAAGGAAGTCTGAATTTCCCTTCCACAGATGGGAGGAACTGGGGCACACGCTGCAAGTGGTGTGCAGTGCTGCTGCCGGGGTGGGGAGAGCTGAAGCAAGGATTTCTGTGCTAGGCAGGAGGACATCATCCCCCAGGGACACACTGTCCCTGAGCAAAATGCCACCTTGCTCCCTGGCAGCGCGCTCAGGCATCCCCACAGCCATGCCTGTCTTGCTGTTGCTGTTTTACACAGTCCCCTGGCCTCATCAGCCTAGCCTGATTTTCTAAGGAAATGAGGTTTATGTGATTGTACTCCCTCTTTCTGTGTGCCCATCTCCCTCATTGCTGCAAGAAATTGTTCAGTCTCAACTAAATTTGAAAGGCAAATAGAGGTCCCAAAAGAAGATCAATTTCCCAAGGTTTCTATGTGCAGAGTGGAGGGAGCAGATAACTTGTTAGTGTGCTGATGGAGGCAGGAGCAGTTGCCTCGGTTTTCCTTGGTAGAAATAGGAGAATCCATGCAAAAAACGATGGAAAACCAACAGTATTCCTTGATTATCTGGTTTTGTGTTATAGCATTTTAGGTGCTGGAGGAGGAAATGAAAGGCAAAATCCCAAGTGACTATTGACCAAACCCATCCTCTGACTCCGCCATGTCACTCCATTCCCAGCTATTGATCCCAGTCCAGGAGGAGTGGGGAACAGGGCACATTTGTCCAAACATCTATCCTTGCTTTTATCAAGTAAAAGGAGATTGCTGTGAGATGAAGGCAGGTAACTGTGGAGAAGTATGGAAGAGCACCAAGGAAAAATCTTCCATGAATGCCCACAAGCTGCTGGGAAGCCCAGGGCACCCCAGTGTTACGTGTTTAGTTCTTCAAGCTGTCAGCAGAAATAGTGGTGCCTGGGCCAGTAAATGATGGAGCTTCTTTTTGCTATCCATCATTACAAATGGGCAAAGGAGGGAGATATTTCATGCTGGTGCTCTCTGGGAGAGGGCTGGAATTGGTGAAAGAACCGAAGAGACGACAGGCAGTCTGACAGCACTGCCTTATGCTGGACAAAACCAGAAAACCATAGCAGAACTGAATAATGGAACAGTAGTCTTCTTAGATTGAAAAGGGATGCACAAGTGCTTTAAAATCCCTAAAAAATTTTTCCTGACAGAATTGTGGGAGACATGGCAGGGGAAAAGTGCTTTAATGTTTTAATGAAACCTCTTTCATTCAGTATCAAATAATGATTTACCTAAACGTAACTTAAATTATTGATTTCATTTTTAAAAGCAAAACTAAAACAAACAACCCTGTCTTTTTTAAGAATACTGCTCTCTGCACTCCTGAGTCTGGGATTTAACAGACTAAAGGGATCAGTCATCCACTACTTAAATACATCCTGGACAGCATTCACAGGAATGTCATTGTTTGTGTCCAAAATGTGCTGTCATCCTCTTTTTAACATCTCCAAAAATAAGTGAAGATCATGGCAACTGCAGACAGTGCCAGGACTTGCGTGGCAGACCATGCCATCCTGGTGTGCCTGCAAGGACATCGCTCCCGCCGTGCTGGCCCGTGTCCCAGCAGGATCTGCTCTCCTTGACTCACGCCTCTATCCCCTTTCAGGCTCGCAGTTCAGCGACCCGCGTTCAACGCACCTAAACTCTTTCCTGCGTGTTGCTGGTGACTGTCTCAGGCCCGCACTGTGCTGGTCACAGGTGGGGTTGTGCCAGACCTGCTGCCACGCTCGCGCTGGAGCGGGCGAGCGACAGTTGTGAGCGTGAGATGGGCAGCAGGCAAAGCCTCCCTAGGTAACGATGCCAGAAGTGAGTTGGCATCCAGCCTGTTAGGGAAAATGCTTCTCCATTCTTGACAAACTCAACTCAGCTGAAATGACAGATAATTTATGTTAAAAAGCCGTTAGTGTTGGACATACAGCAACTCAGCTACTGACCCCTGGTAGTAAACTGAAGCTTCTAAATGGAGAAGTCACCCTGGACTCAGCTCTGTCCTCTCGTGCTGCAACATGAATCCAGCATAGTTTGCTTTAACGAATCTGAGGGCAAAATGAAGCTGTTGAGCATTAACTGAAATTAATTTTTTATTGGAGAAGTACAAAAATAAATGGATTCAGGATCTTTCTGGAAGCAGAATGTGAGCTACAAAATTAGGAATGCCTTGACAGCCCCTTTTTGCTGGATAAAGTTTCACATCCTTCCAAACGACACCAGTTATCTTCTGTGGGCAGCAAAGATCTCCCACTTCTTTTGCAAAGCTTCCACGACTTATCTATTTTTGCTTTTTCCCAGCTGCTGTTGTAAAATCTGTTATCTTTAATGTATTACCCTGAAAAACAACACACCTTTGAGAAGGCCAGTGGACTGTGACATAATTAGATGCAAAATGCACATCTAAAAGCTGTTTACTTCCTGTAACACTAGGATAACTACTAATGAATCACCGACTCTGGGGATTCTCAGTTTGTAACTGGATACTCCACAAACTTCTTATCAGATCAACAATGATTTCTGTCAAAAAAAGGGAAAAAAAGAAAAAGTGGGGGTGGGTGGGTTTGGTTTTTTTTTTTTTTTCCCCTGAAACCAGAGTTTAGCCTATATGCATCAATTCTAAAGCATTTTTAGCATGTCAGGCAGAGTAGTCATGGTGAGTTTGAAGGGATAAGGGAAGATAAAGTGTATCAAAGCAGGATCTGACACTCGTGATGCTATGCAGACCTTTCTTTCTGAGAGCATCTCGCAGACTGGACTGACAGCAGGGATTAATCCATGCAATGGCAATAAACAATAGTTGAAGTGGGGTTGAGGCCTAACACCTGGATGTTATGTTACCATCAGTAAAGAAGCCTGTTTCATGCTGGGGATGAATATATATGATTCTGACACTCTTGCTTTCCCAGCAACAGGTAAGACTTCTCAGACCTCTTTTGTGAAAGGATTTTTTTTTTTTTCCTTTTTGTACGTGAGAAAGCTGCAGGCTGTCTGATTCAAATTAAATGCTTTAGCATGTTTTGCATGTGACCCTTGTTGCCAGGTATGAACAGCTGCATGGGCCAACATTTTATGTTTATCTATAGATGCATATTTATTCTTTTTAAATCAGTCCCGTCAAATCGGTGAATCAAGCTTTTCCTTGCTGGGCATTGACATCTCTAGGTTGTTACGTGGGTCCCAAGGGGTGTAGCTCAGTTTCCCACACAGGACAGTGGGGACGTCCTCACAGCAACCCGGCGGTGCCAGTGGAGGGGTGAGCCCTGCGCCAGGAGCCACCGGGGCCATCCAGTTGCATTGTCCTCAGTAGAACCAAGTTTGTCACATCTGCTCAATCGTGCCAGCACCACGGAGGGGCAAAGGATGAGAGCATGAGGAAATCTTCCCTTATTGATGTCTCCCTAGGGTTACCCTTTTTGGCAATAAACCTTGCCAAAAATTGATGTAAAGAATCTGAAAGGCCTTTAAAAGACACTGAGAGGTTGAAACTTAACCATGCGCCGAGTGATTCTCAGGAAGTCGTGGTGCAGCTAAACCTTGTTAGGAAGTTCACTGTGTGGGGGCTTTTCTCCATTTCTGACCTCATTTACTCTTGTGTATTATCTCTGACTCCTCAGGGTCAGCCTATGTAGGTCAGGGATTCATTGACATAGATGTTCATCTCTCTTCTTTACAAGAAAAAAAAGGCAGGGGGGAGAAAAGAGAAAGTGGGTTGGACAAACTGACAGAAGGCCCCAACAACCATGTCCAGAAAGCGATGCGGTGAGGGGCCATGAGTGCAAGCAAGCGAGGGAGCACAAAGGAAAAGAAAAATGCCTCAAGGGACCTTTTGGGCTAAGCAATGGAAAAACATACACGTGGGAGCTAACGCATGGATTTGGAAGCACTTCACACAGGTCTTCCCAGTACAGTACTGGTTTTACCGACCTGAGAACAGAGCACTGGAGACATGGGACACACAGAGCTCCAGCTCACTCCCCTTCTTCAGTTGGCAGGCTCTCAATTACTTATAAGGAAGCCTTTTATCAGCCAGAAAACTTCCAGGCAGAGGTTTTTGTGGAGAAGCAGAAATGCCATTGCAGGTTTCTCATGAAACACTGCCTCCTCTTGGATCCAGGTCTGTGTGCTGAACTGGGAAAAAAGAAAATGTTCCTGCTTCAGATGTTTTGACTCGCAAAGGGACATATCTGAAGGGGCCATAGGATTTGAAATCTCAAAAGCAGGCACAGAAATGGCATTAAAAAGACTTGTCACTTGACAGTGTGTTCTCCAGGCAGCAGACAGGAAGCTCATCTCCTACAATATGCTCAAATGATGGATTCTGGTCCACATCCAGACTGCACCAAATTCCCAAATGTAGTTCATTTCCCAGTCTCCCTCCAGTAATCCTGGCCATGAAGCTGACACTGCCTGGCAGGCCAAGTAGACCTGGGGCTAGAGTTTTTCTAGCTAGCTGGCTTCAGTAAAATGACTTGGAGAATTTAATTATCCTAGTCACATACTAGGATATCCCCTTAGGAAATAAAGGGAAACACAATGTATTTCCCAATTTGTGCTTTGTTGCAAACATGTTTTGCATTCAGCAGCACTAGACTATGTATCAAAGGTCCGATTGCTAAGTCACTTGGCCAAGATCAAGAAAGATTTTGCTTAGGAAAGCAAGGAATTAAATTCAGATTTCCCAAAGCCATATGCTAACTCCATCATGACAGTCTGGACACATCTACACTGAATATAAATGAACATTTATCATGGGACAAGATCAGTTTTGGCCATAGTTATCAAGAGGTACAAATGGCTATTCCACTTTTACCATCTCATCTAGCTTCCTGTAACTACCCAGTTCTTCATCAAAAATAGCATGGGGAAATATCAAATGTGATTCCTTTGTGAACTAACAATTCTTTCTGTGTCAGATCCTGCAGTTATTTATTTAAGTAGCTATGATTTTTTTTTCCTTCTACCCTTTTCTCTGTGTAACACAATTTTGTCTCCTTCCTCTGCTAGTTGGCTGGTGTATTTAGATGTTACAGAAGAGATTTCATGCGCTTTGAATGCTTGTGAGGGCCAAAGTCTGAGGTTGGTAACTGATGAGATATTTGGAATACAGAAGTCAGTCTGTCTAATTCAGTCCCACTCATGTGTTACTGGAAGCCTTTTTGCTAAATTCAGGCTTACGATCAGCCTGTTAATGTTTACAATGTGGCTCTTTTGGAATAGATGGGAAGGATTTGCAAAGTGAATGTGCCTATAAAATCTCTTATTTACATGCATCATTTGAGTGATTGTGTGTGCAGAAGGACAATGACGTGAGTTGTTTCCTATGCAGTGTATTCAGCAGTCTTTTTCATGCAGCAACGTGGGTACAATGGGTTTTTAGGGGCATTCATCAGTGCCCTCCTCTGTAACCTGCCTCACAGAGTTTACAGCAACTGGATTTCAGAGTGTGTTAGGTTTCCAAAGGAAACAAACAAACAAACAAAAAAAAAGCAAGGCTTGGCAATGTGGCCAGGTAGGGGATTGCTGTAGCACCTGGGCATCTGCTCAGCCTGGCAGAGTCTTTGGGGTGGCAGTAGTCCCATCCTCTGCCCTCCAGCTGATGCTTGCACCTCTTCTGGGTCTTGAGCTATTTTTTGCCCAGGTCCTTTAGGCATCTAAAAACCTGTTTCTAGAAACAAAGACTACACTTGGGAAGGGAACATCCTTTCTATGGTTCTGAACAGGGAAATATCTGATAGGTGAATCAGATTCAGCTACTATCAAGTAGGAACCACATTGCGAAAAGTCTAAGGTGAATCAGGAGGTTACCAAAATGCATCACAACGTAGGTACCAACTTGTGCCCTCCTCACCCAGCCTTTGCCTGTCTTGTCCTTCCATGAGGACATGAGGTAGTTGGCTTTTTTGCATTTATGTAGGCTGAACAGTGCCCAGCACACAGAGGATGATCTGAAAACTCTGGAAGCTACTGCAAAACAGCTAACGTATTCACAGTATTGACTGCATGCATCATATCCTAAAGCCTTTAGGCTAAAGAACACCTAGCAGCAGAAACATGTAAATTTTGCTCACAAAATTTTATACATGATGTATTTCTTGATCTAATAATAAGATTGCTTCACAGATCTACAACATCTTTTTATCCAAGTATTCCAAACTGCTTTCAAAATATTAATTCCTGAGGTCTCACAGCAGCACTGAATGGTAGATACCCAGCTCGTTCCATTATGCTCATTGAACTACGATATTAAAAAAAAAAAAAGGCAAATGAAATCTGTGTTCAGTTTTACTTGGTGATGAAACCTGCTTGTCAGTGGAACAGAAATTAACCTTTTGTCAACAGCTGTTAACAGGAGGGTTGCAAAGACCCTGACTTCCTAAACTGCGGAAATAGCTCAGAAGCAGCAGTACTCTGACATCTGAATTTTAATACACTAACCCCTTAGGAAGCTTATCAGAAGGGTAGGGGGAAGTATTTGTGCAAAATGCTTTTATTTGACTGTTTTCCCTCCATTCAGGAAGAGTAGTTGCCCTAACAATGGCATGAATCTAGTGTATCAGTGAGTTGTATCCCTTGAACTCCAACTTACAGAACAAAAGACTTCTAAGAAGCATCCATGCAGCAGATGTTTAGTTATCTGAAGTGTCAGAATGCCAATTAGATATTGAACATGGCAGGAGGAGGGTGGAGTTTCCAAAACAAATGAATGATGAATAGGAACAGTTCCCGAGTTTGGTCTAAAGTCCTGCTGTTCTTTTGTAAAATGATTTGTGGCAAATTTGTTTTGTCACTGAGGCATAGTTCCCCTTTAGGATTTAAGTGATTTTTATAATCATTCCAAGGAAACTTTAAAAAAAAATAAAAATTAAAAAATAAAAATTAAAAAAGATAGATAATATGAGGATAAAATGCCTTATTTGTTATGAAGAACAGGCTTTAAAAATTAACATGATTTAAAGTGTAACCAAATAATCCTTCTTCCATGTGGTTCATACATAGGGGCTACTCCCCCACAGTGAAATCCTAGCCTTGCATTGAAATAGAAAAGGGATTCTTTTCCAGGAAGGAGTGGGGGTCAAAACATGAATTAATTTAGTGGAAATTTTGTTTCAGACATTAAATTCTAAATTTTGTGGCTAGTCGGTGCCAGGGTATTCTTGTACATGGCAGCATGAAGGGGGTTAAAAAAACTCAACTAGGTTACAAAATGCCTCCATAGCTGACTTGCATTTTTATTGTCGTTGACCTCAGTAAATCATTGTTAGAAATTAATATAACATGGACATTTTTAGTTCAGCGTTTTATGTGGCATTATGTTTAAAATAGTCGTCTTTGTCTTGCAAAATACTCAAGATAATTCTTGCTTAACAGTCGCATACAAGTTGTAAATGTACTTAAGACAACTGAGTCTGTGTGTGTCTCTGTCAAATAAGAATAATACTGGACAGTATAAAATACCAGGCAAAACAGCAGAGAGGAAATTGGACTTGCATTGACTTAAATAAGCAAGTGCTGTGACAAAATTGTTTAGTTCTCTTTTGACCTTTTGAGGTCACGTTTGACTATTTATGCTATCTCCTAATGCTCTACTTCTCCTTGCCTGGTAACAATTATGTGTTTATGCTGTTCTTTGCCTTCCCAGTTGGTATATTAAACAATCACTAATTACTGCATAAAAATATACATTCCTATTTTGGAGCTTCCTGTAAACACCCCTCTACTTCCAAATACTCTATTTAAACAGCTGAATAAAACCCTGCACGTTTTAACCATGTAGGTTGATTTGTTTAAAACAAAGGCATAGAAACAAAAATATTAAAAATTGGCACAAATTGTTTTTCTGTTCAGATCTGGGATATAGGGAGTGAATAACAAAAACTATTTTGCAGAGGAGGGTGCTGAATGATGTAGGTAGATTGAGATTTTGTTTGCAGTAGTGTTAATGGAGGAAAAGCTCAGCTGAACACAGTATTAATAGACATTTTTTAATCATCTTTAAGTGGCCCTTTTTCTTAGGTGGGATATTCTAAGAAAAGAGAGTATAAGAGCTCTCTTACTGTCCTAGATATGGTAATTCTTGTTAAATTCTGAAGGAAAGGAAATAAGAATTAAGGGTCTCGGGGCTGTCTTTAAGAACTTGGTGTTATAAAGTACTGAGTGAGTTCTGCTGCTTCCAGAGCTTTCCCCATCCCCACTGAGGTACACAGATGTGTCTTAATTCAAAAGGCCACCAAGCCAAAGTATAGCTAATTTAAAGTTAGATCCTGATGCTCATATTTAAGTACTTGAGTGGAAAAAATTTTATATTTAAAGTATTTGGAGATTCCATCTTCTACTAACCAGCAGTTACCAAATACCTTCAGAAAATATTGATGGTGATCTTTCATGGAAAGTACCCAGCCACCGTAAACCCTGTTTGATTTCCCCCACTTTTTTTTTAATTGTATGTCCTCCAGTTCAATGCTGCAACTTGAAAATAATTCAGTCAATTTATCGTTGCTACCTTTGAGAGCCAGACTGAGCAATTCCATCCAACTCAGCATTTTAATGCATTTCAATAAGGCTGTTAAGCACCAAATAGGTCATGCACTTTGCCCACCTGGTTCTTTGTTGTAAGGCTTAAAAGCATTGAGAACTCGGAAAAATGTTTTCAAAATACAAATTCTTTTCTTTCACTCTTAGTTTATGAGCTCTACTTCCACAATGAATATTCCTTTAGAGAAATTAATTTGTGAAAATGAAAATGTTAGATGAATCATCTGCTTCCTAGCATAAAAAAATGCATGCAAGGGCAAATGGTTCAAAGTGAGTGTTAATTGTGTTTAACTAGCTCAAGAGCGTCTAGTTTTCCAATTAACCATGTAAACGAATCACTGCTGAAATATGAACATGAGTCTCACTGTCTTGTACTGAAATTAAATCATCACAGTATCCTTTAACAGATCCTCTTGATACTCCAGAAGCAGAGAACAATGCCATATGACATGCACACCCCATATTAAGGACGCCAACATAAACTGACAGAATCTCTGCAATCGATGACGTTACAGTACGTAAAGCAGTGAAACGGGACAGGAAAGCCATTTCCCATGCTATTTCCTGATTTCCTGCTCTCTGCATTAAAATTTCAGAATGCAGAGGTCATGAAAAAAAGTCAGAGGATAAATATACCCTTTTGACAAACAGAAGGTTGACAGCAATTTTTACCCAAATGTTTCTGAGGCCAGGTGTTTCCCATATACTGTATTGAAATGTGTACCTCTAAATGTTTTGTCGGTATTTGAACTGTAAACACTCTTAAGCATTATGCTTGAAAATAATTTCTTGATGGCAAGGCAGAAACATTCACATCTGTATGTGACCAATGGACAGTTTACCCAAAGAGATTTGGGATTCCAGTGACCTAGGGACTGCATCGTGTAGAACAAACGTCCCATTCAAATACAGTGAATGGAGACTAATGTAGAAATTATGTACTTAATATTCTCTTATGATTGAGCAATTCAAATATTTGCTTTTGAGAAACAGAGCAGCCAGAGAGTTAAGTGAGAAATAAGAAAGGAAAAACTAGTGTTGAAGAAGACAACATCCTGCTCCCTGCCAGCATCCTACCGGCCCAGGGATCCACAGGAAGCAACGCAAGCTCAGGAGCAGAGTCCCACAAAAGTGGTCTCGCTCTACCCTTTGCAGCCTGACAAGTCTCGTATAAATGTACAGAAATAAACTTTAAATTGCAGAGGTTGTAGTGTGGCTACAAGGCTTCCCTGGATATGTTTGGGTGGTCAAGCCTGAGAGCCATCGGGACAGCGTGCCAGAGCCTGGCAGCAGCCGGGGGGCTCTGCAGAGTGTTTTCCCCTGCAGCCAGGTTGTTCGGCCGCAGCCTGGACGTCCACCCATTAAATCTCCCCTCTGTATACAAAATTTTGGAAACCTTTGCCCCTGTGCCCTCCACAGCTTGATGTGTCACCATTGCTGCAGATAACTCAGCATTATAAAGCCACATTTGTCTCCCTGGGAAAATATGGCAGGGTGAGAAAACATTAATTTCGTCAAGGTCGGGGGTGTGTGTAGGACACACACATTTGCAGGTGTCAGTAGAGACTTGCTAAAATTTTTTTTTTTTTTCTCTGTTGTTTGCTAGAAGCAAACCAAAACCTGGCTGTTCCTCAGGCAAAGAGAAATTATACACCCTATGAATTTCCATGCTTCTTTCTTGTGTTTCTAAAGGTCCATTCAGAATGAAATCTTCAAAACATAGCGATGATCAATGTGTGTGCAGGAGTGGCCAGAAAGTAGGTGTGACTTCATGTGTAGAGCCAACTTTTCTGTGGAAAAATTCACAACCCTTCAACCTTTGTTCTGCTTGCAGAATGTCCATAGATTCAATTATACTTTCCTAATTTTTTGTAGCCAATTCCTAGAACTGGAGCCAGTGGGTTTACTGGAAATACTCTCTTTCCCCAATATGCATATTTAATTCCACTAAGAGCAGCTGCAAGACATGTTGCAGTCTTTATTTTTTTCCCTGTTTACAAGCTCTGTTATTGTCCACACCTGTGAAGGGTGAGTGAAAAATGGACTAAAACAATAGCAAATCCAAATGAAGGAGAGGGAACAAGTAAATGTCAGTGGTGAGCAAAAGCACGGCAAAGAGCTACCACACCCTTTTAGAACATTGGTCTTCTACTGAGTTTCAGTACAGTGAAACACATTTAAAGAATATAATGTGGGATCCCCAAATCATCATATTGCAATATTTCGTTTGTGGTTTCTTATTATGAGAACAGACTTGTTCTTATAGTCAACAAGAGAATCCACACATGGACCATCGTGGTCTCTCTCAGTAGCATTGCCCCTGCTGTGAAACAGCTGAGCAGCCACGTGTACCATGTGTCTTCCCTTCCTACCATCCCCTGTCTGCCCAAACTCCCTGTGTCTCTCGTGCACATGCCTACTCCTATATAAATACATCAGTGATTACAATTTACAGATGATGCACGGCTTGACTGAGCACTGCAAAATAAAAAGAACAGATGACTGCTTTGGAGCACTGTGAATCATAAAATGAGCACAGGCAAACATCTATTGCCATTAGTATAATTAATATTTGCTGTTATTAAGGTATCAGCTATGCTGCAGGACAGGCACCTATACCCTGTGCCTCTGAGGCTTGGAAAGGAAAAGAGGAAAATGAGCTGAGGTCCTGCCTTCTCTGAGATGGCATGGCCAAATTCGGTGATTTGATTCTCGGTCGCATGCAATGGAAGGCATCAAGTGTAAGGAGAGGAGTTTTATCACCTGTCATACAAAAGGAAATAGAGGGCTTCTCAATGGAGGTAGAAAACCTAGTGTCTGGAAGCAGGTCAGCTGAGCCAGGAATAAAGTGCAAAGTTCTAACTGATGGCAGTTCATTGCCCAGATAATCTACCAGGGCCAAATACTGCATTGTTCCTCACAGATATTTTAAAAATAAATATTTGGACTGTTTAAGTGATGAAATGGAAGCATGGCGTGCACTGTGGCGTGCTGGGAGTTGCCCGGTGATTATCCCAGGTGCAACAGAGAGTGGCAGTGAAAAGTCTGCAGTGAAAATGCAGAATACATACGCTTTGGTAACCGCCCAAGTGGCCTGTACCCCTAGATAGTAAACGCTGTGTCCCCCAAGGGCATGGTGGCTGTCCACGAGTCATAGCTCAGACTACTGGTTACATGCCACAGTCCAAGTCAATAAAGTCCATGAGTTTTGTTTAGATAAAAAATCTTCAGGATTAGATGGCTCAACTTCAAATGATCTGCTGATAAGCAGAGAGAAAATAGACACCATCAATTTGCTATTATTTTGAAAAGAAGATCCTAAAGAGAAAAGGGATAACTGTAAGTGACTGGCAGCAGTTGAGGTTCAGTGGTATTACAGATGGTCTTTATAACCGTAACAGCCTACAGGGCTTCCCTGCTGAGTTACTCTGGCTTAAAATGACTTAAAAAATATCTCAGTGCCTTTACCTTTTGGGTTTGTTTTTCTTTTACTTTTTTTTTCCATCAGAACTAGAGGAGGATTTGATCATTCAAATAAAAATAGAATAGGACCTGCCTTTAAATGCATCATGAAAATATGAGGACAGGAGCTCAGCCTCTCTTCTGCAAGTGCAAGATTTTGTGTTGTGCTGTTAACTTGCATGAGGTGTGGGACTTGCAAAGATCTGTGGGACCAAAAAAGTTCTGGACTGAGAAGTGGGGATAGGGAATAATATAAAATTTGAGATAAAAGGGATGGGAAAAGAAAAAAATCAGTTTTCTCTTTTTCTGCTTTATTTAGTTCACTTTTCAGGCTTCTCAAGAGTGTATGATTGTAATGCTACCCTTATGCCAAGGGGTTACAGTCACACACAGGACACAATAGAGAAACACACAAAAAGGGGGGGGTGGGTGGCACAGAGGAGCTCTTATTGCCCAGATCAATGTTTCCTGCAATTCAAACCACTGCACTTTTCTTTAAATGAATTGATTGCAGTTGTCTGGATGTCATTGGCTCCCTGGCATTAATTCTCCTAGCATCTTCCAAAGTGACTTCTTCCCTTGAAAAATTAAAGACTATTATGTACTTAGCCTCATACATTAGGTCTCCCAAGAGACATCTGTGCGTTACTATGCCTTATTTTGACAAGGGTGCTTGTAATGGCTGACCTACGCAAACACGCTCTGCGGAATGTAAATCGTATGTTTAACTGCAGCCTGTTTCAAAAAATGTGTGATAAAACCTGGAAAACACTACTGAAAAATAAAACAATCCTCTTTGCATGTAACAGTTATTATTTGCTTTGGAAGACAACTTGGTTTCATTAGATACCAAAGTTTGAAAACAACCTTCAAAGGCAACCCTCCTTGCCCCCATCCCCCAAAATAAAATGTGAAGGAGATAAATAGATTAGGGTCCTGTTTGCATATTGATAAGAAAAAGTACATTACATCAATGTAACCAAATATCTTATCACAGTCATTACAGACTTCAAGGTCTCTATTAATATGAAGGCAGGGAAAAACTTCAGTGGTGAAATCGGTTAATTAACAGGGTGGGTTTGGTCCGCTTCAGTTTTTATGATGTGATGTGAATTACTATGCATCATGGATTTAATGAAGTTGTAGTATCCCCTCAGATTAGTCAGCTGACCTAAGGCTCCTTAAATTCCTCATGAGTTTTAAAATAACTCAGGTACAGAAACATCTCCACTGAGTTTTAGCAAGAGCACTCTGATCTCCTTGAGACTGGACCCGCTGTTGTGTCTCTGCTGTAAGAAAGACCTCACGGTGTGTTCCCACAGCGGTGGGCTGTGATTTTCAAAAGATATTCAGCTAGTAGGTGACCAGAGATATACAGAGGAAACATGATAAAATCCACAGGATAATGAGGAACTGTATGAAGTTCTTGCACATTTCTGGCAATTTTTAATGGACTCGGGTGACTGTAAAGCAGGATGTGTAGTGTAACTTTGCTTTTGTTTTCTTTCTGGTCTCACGGTTTAAATCCAGAACTTTGAATCATGATGTGATGGCTTGAAATACACTTTTCAAGCGTTGTGTCAACTTCCATGAAACTGGGAGACCTGCTAGATTAAGAATTTCACTTTCCTTCCAACACCACCTCCCATGACCTGGCTAAAGGGGTTTGAGTGGATGTGAGGAAGATGAATTCTCCAGGTGTTATTCTGCAGCCTCCCTGGTGACAGGGTTACGTTGAGGGCTAGGAAATGTTTTGTTTTCTTCAAAGCATCTTCCCAGCTACTTAGACCCAAGTCCTCTAAGTTGTTCAGACCCACCAAGTCTGTCTTGTGGTGGCCTGGCCAGCAGTGGACACACTGACTGGAAGTGGCCCCGGGGCTTCTCTCACAGCACAAAACTGATGCAAGATTTTTATTTTTTCAAAGGCTCGGCAGTTTCTGGAGTATTAAACAGCTTTCTTCCCAGTGGGGACCTCCCTGGAATAGGACAAGTCAGACTGACCTCAGGGACCCTTGTTATTTCTAGGAACATCGTGCACATTCTATCTTTAAGCTTAGCATTTTTCATCACCATCAGTTACAAAACTTTATTTTGTTGGTGTTCAAAACATCTTTAATACGAAATGCAGTTACTACCTGACCTCAACCTCCTCTGGAGTAATATGTAATTTAAAGTTAGTTACATGCTGTGAAACAGGTCTGCTGATGCACACTGGAATAATAACAACACTGTGAAAGCAAGTCTGAGATTTTTTAGGTACTACCTGTAAAACTGGCATGACAAGGTGGCATTTTTCATGACTGGAATTTGATGGCTTAAATGTACTGGTGAGATAATTTTTCATGCCTGGAATTTGATGGCTTGAATGTACCAGTGCGATAACGCTGTCATGAAAATTGTGCCAAGGGCTCACTTTACTGTAGAGCATTTGTTTAGCTCCCAAACTGGCTGTAACTGAAGGAACCCTGGTGTTTGCCTCTGGCAAACATTTAAGCCACTGGCATAAACCATGAAGTCCTACCTGCTACAGAGGAAGGTAAAATAAGTTTTCTTCCCTCCTTGTGTGGACTGAATTTGAGGTTCTGCTTTCTTCTCTGTCTAGCCTTGAAAACAGAGGTGTTGTCCCAGTTGCTGTAACTTCACAAACTTCTAGAGCTGAGCAAAGTTGTCCTGCATATACCCTGCAAGGCTTAAAAGGAGTAAAACTGTATCTTAGCCCCTGGAGTAATCAGGTGGGGTTTCAAACATATTCCAAAATATATATCCTGTCCTGGACCACCATTTATCAGGTATAATTGTGCTGCTACCCATGGAAACCTACTGAAATTAGAATAGCACTGGTTTGCCTGATTCAAGCCCAGGAAGCTGACCTGCATTTTGCATGGTCACTTCTTAGAGTAGAAACCCTGTAAAGTTTCTTTTGTTAATTTGTGCAATACTATAATGTCTGGTACTCAATAAGTTCCCAGTACTGTAATTTCATTTCAAACTTCATTAGTTTATTTCTCTGTAGGAAAAAGTAATGTCTGGTACTCGATAAGTTCCCAATACTGTAATTTCATTTCAAACTGCATTAGTTTATTTCTCTGTAGGAAAAGTATCAGCTGTGCACAGCTCTGATCCCACAGTCACCAGAACTAAATGCAACACATGATCTTCTGAAGGAGTAAAGTTTGATTTGCTTTACATATTAGTGTATTTCAGAAAATTATATGTCAATGAAAATTCATTCTGCTGCACAACTTCTGTTGTTTCTCTTGGCTCCAAAAAAAAGTCATTGGGGTACTGTCTCCCTCAAAAACCCTTTAAAGGAAATACTGTGTAATTCAAAAACAAAAAATGCATGGGAACTAGCGATACACGAGTCTTCACAAGCTCAGGGCTTGTATTCACTGTAGATAAGTGTGTTTTTCCCAAATCTTTCAACCTCCTGATTCTGCAGAATTTGGACAGAAACCCTCATTTGAAAACAAAAAGTTGCAATGATTGGGTTTGTTGTTTTATTTAAGTTTAATAACATGTTTTAGACCTAGACCAAGTAGCTTCCTCTCATCAGGTTTCAGAACATGCATAAACGTGAAAGTGGCTCACAACTGCTAAACCAGTGCTCACTGAAATTGTGAAGACATGACAGCAAAGGCAAAAGATTGTCTTCAGAGGGCTTTGAGGTGGTGCTCTGAATTTCCAGACCTCCCAGGTAAGTTGGCAGTTTCATTCCCTAACCGCATAGACATTTGCCAGAGCAGTGAATGGGGAGGGAAAATGCGAGCACAAAATGTTTTTCCAATTTGAACTACAGAAAGCCAAAAGGGGAACAGAGAGAGAAATCTCCAGTTTGTTTCTATTTCCCTTTCCTTGCTGAGGTCTGTATTATTTTTGGACAACCACTCCTGAGTTTTGGCATCGAATGTCTGTATCTCCAGGGCAGACCTACAAGGCAGGCTGTACCAGGGCCAGGGCAACCAGCACTCCCAGCTCCTTCCCATCACGCTGGGAACCAGGATGGGGGAAGATGCCCAGATCAGAGAGTTGTCTCCAAATCTCTTTCCCCCTTCCTAGATACCAGGAGTTATCTCTTCCACCTGCAAGGTGGCCAGCAAAGCTATGTCTTTCATTCAGCAGCTACTGGGGACTAAGGGACCATATTCACACTTTCAGGATTTTTTTTTTGTTTGTTTTTTGTTTTTTTTTAAAGCTGAAGGCAATTAAACTGCTTTGAGAAAGGAATTTCCAAATCCAGGATGTCAGTGTTGAGAGGAGGAAGTTGTGAGTTTTGTTCAGGTCTTCATCTGACTTGGTTTTCCTGTCCAAACACCTCAAAGACCTCTGGTTTTGTTCTTTTTGCCGGACAGTAGCAGATTTTGGTGTCCTTTTTGTGCACTACCTTAGCTGCAGTGGTACAAACTGATTGTAGCATTCCTATGCAGATACTTTTTTGTCATGTCAGCAATGATTTATTTTGGTGTTGATTGTTGTCTGCCTGGACCAGCCACTGGGGTCTAAACAATGGCAGGTTTTGTGGTGTGATATTCAACACACAGGCTGTAAAGAAACTGCTATCTAAGAAATGATCAGACACCAAAGTATGCTTTGTGACCTTCCTTCTTCCTCTCCTCTTCACAAATTGGGTAACACAATGAAATTCAACTTGAGGCTTGCACTTTATCCATTTGTGATGGGTTTTCCATTTCCAAATTTCCCCTGAAAAATAACGAAGAGTGCACGAGCATTACGGGATCTGACGCACAGAAAACCTGCAAAACTGCACTCAGATAAAGGACAGAAAAAGAGGTAAAAGCAAACCTTGTGTATATTTAACAAGGATCTAGCTGAAAATGTAGAGAACTAAAAATACCAAACCCCATGCATCAACTGTGAGGCACTGTCAGCATGTCCTTCCCAAAATACATATGAGTGAGGAGCTGTCCTGGGGAACTGCAAGGCAATGTTTGCAAAGTTTCTTTTTTCTTTCCCCCCTTCAGAAAATCCGGGACTCCAACCTGAATGATTGTTTCATGCTAAATAATATTAGCATTTAAATAGCCCAGCATTGTAGTTAACAACTGGGTGAGAGTAATGGGAGGATGGCAGTGCTGGGTTCACACCTCTGGCCCTGGCCCTATTCTGCTGGGGACCGCTGCCGCCTCCTACCCTCAACTGTGTTAAGAGGAGGCAGCCCTTCTCGCTTTGTTCAAGATCTTTGCAGGGGTAATGAAGATCTAGCAGCAGCTCTAAAAAGCTAAAATCCTGCCTTTTAGGTTTTACCTACAGCTACGTATAAACCCATGTCTTCTGCTTGAAATATTACCCTGATCAAGTAACTCGCAACAAACTGCTTGAAATGCATTTTAAAATTCTCTTTTTGTTTCATTTAATAAGCTTGACACGCTTTTGCCTATAAGGAGACTGCACAGAATATGTGTATACTCAGGTGTCCTCATTGTCACAGTTGATATGTTGCCATGGAGGAAAGCTATTAATGAGAGGAAATTAAATTAGATCACCTCTGTGCGCATTTATCTGCACGCAGCGCAGCTTCGGTCTTAAGGAGAGGGAGTTCTTGTGGGAAAGCAATTAATAGATGCAGGTGCACAGAAGAAAAATGCATTTCTTATAGGCCTCTGAAAGAGGCAGATGGTATTCAGGCGTATGTTGCTCCTTGGCATGCTAATCACCAAATTTCACAGATACGAGGTGATTTATTTCACACAAATTTCATAATTAGCAAAATTCTTTTTTTTTTTTCTGGAGTTCCTTTCAAAAGATAAGAGAGTTCCAGTTGTGTAAGGTAGGGGATGTAAATAATTTGAAGCTCATGTAGAAACCTGTTAAAGATATCATAGTCTTGTCTGATGCAGTGTCCCGTAGCAGTTTGTTGGATAAAAAAGAGGTGTCCTAATGCCAGAAAATCCTGGGATCTTGCTGCAGCTAAGAGTGATGAGAGGCAACCTAGGAAAGATGAATGTGTGTGATTAGCGGGAGAAGGCTGTATTTAAAAGAAAATGGATCTTCTGAAAAAAGGACAGGAGGCCATGGGAAGAAGGGCCTTTGTGTCAACAGGAACTTTCTGCCCCACATCCATGGAAATGAAGATGATGAGACATGGATAAAATCTAAACTAGATCCACAGTACTGGAAGATCTGTTGGTGGGTTGGCTTTTTTATCCTTCTGTCACATCTTTAGCACCATCTCAGCCCATAATGCATAAGCATAGAGCACTGGAAGAATGAATCCTGTTAATGGCCAATGCTTGGCAAGAAATGTGAGACAGTAACGGAGCACATAGCTGTGCATTTGGGTTTTTTTGACAGCCTGAGTAACAATAACCCCTGACACAGAGATTAAAATATCAAAGATTATGGCAGTCATTTCTTTAATTGCATATTTTTAAGTTACAGGGCCCTGCTTAGAGTCTGGTTTCAGGTGACAGCTAGGCTGGCCAGACACTGGTGGCCACAGGATGTAGCTGAAGTGGAACTGCAAGGAGGTTTCTGTTTGGACCAGGGCATCAGGCTCCCCTACTTCCAGAGGGAGGGGGTGATGTGGTGTCCAGACCACAAACTAGATTGGGAATTGGCCCAGGTAGAACTAACCTGGCATTAATAAAGAGTTTTAATTTTTCTCTTGCTGTCAGACTGTCATTATGGGTGCCAAGCTTTGCTTCCTGTGGCTTTCCTGGTTTCTGTGCCAGTTTGAAGGAGCTACGTTTGCACCTGGAAGGATCCAGAGCCAGAGCAGGGTAGGTGGGTAGAAGCTGGCCCTGGGAGCAGAACCTTCCCCTCCTGCAGCCCCTCATGAGTACAGCATCACAGCCTATGGATTTCCCTCGGTTGGATTCAGTTAACAAGGAAGGGAGACTAATTATTAGCCTTTTGAATCTCTGACCAATCAATTCAGACTCCGTGACAATACTTAGCATTTATTTTGCTTCACAGGGTGACAGATGAAATATTTTATAACTGTAGGTAATTTTCATCAGTTCAAAAACAAGAAAATTGAGCCCCAAGGTCACCAGAACTACAAAGTCACAAGATACTGTCTATATGTGGTAAAAATCTGTGTTATGAAATAGGAGATGGCACAAACAGTTTATTTTGGAAGTAAACTCAGCAGATTATACCAAAACTGACATAAATTGCACATTAATAAAAAAAATTATGTGTGTAGTTGATTTAGGTACCTATGCCACCCCAACAATTGATGGCATTTTTTTAATAGATCTTGGACTTCTATGTTTCTTCAGAGCTATACTTAACTTGGTTTAAAAAATGGTACAGTACACTTCTGAGGTTTTGTTCACAAAGGAGAATTAATTAATGGCCACTTTTCTTTTTCTGCTCTGCTCAGCCCTAATCCAGACAAAATCTGTACAATAAGTTTTGCTTCTGGGCTGAAATCCTGTATGACAGGTTGCAGCCCAGAGCAAAATTTCAGAGATGAGCCACGTAAACCCTGAGACTAGGAGCTGATAATGATAACAATCACAGACAAACCTTTAAGTATGCCTGCGCTAGTGTGTGTCACTATAATACAATTTTGTATGTTAAACAACAGATGTCAAACAGAAGAAAGGAAAGAGGCCTTTGCTTTTCTTCTGTTGTGGACCTTGTTCTTCCAAAGCAGCCATTTTTTCAGTTGCCATGACAGTGTTAATAGGAGTTTATCATTTTCCCATGCCTGCTGCATACTAATGAGGGATCAATTCATGAATGTTATCTGTAAGGCTAAGAAGGGTCCAGCACCACAATCTCTGGTGCATTCAGCACTTGGAACGGCACCTCTGTCTGCAGCCCTGTGGTTGCAGGGCTGAGTTTTATAAGGAGCAGAGTTTCTGCTGCTCACCTCTTATTCATCACAGTATGGGGATATGCAGCAGACAGAGCTAAGGACTGAATGTAGCAACCAAAAAGTTTGATTTGCTATTTCCTCAATTGGCCCAGGAAAAAGCAGCTGTGAAATATTCACAGAGATAAGGGAATTGCTTCATCTGTGTCTTGTGGGGAAAGGTTTTTGTGAATTTGGTTTAACTTTGGAACTTGGAAATTTTTATTTGGAGCCCTTTTGTTTTAGGCAGTTAGTGAAAAGGCAAATCGCACCTTACACAGGACAGCGCTGGGGTCTCGGATGCGTTTCGTCAGTGTATTGTGTGCGATGGGATTGATCCTGCCCTGCCAACCGTTTTCCTCAGCTCCAACTGGTGGTAATAGACAAGAAACTGAGATTAGGAACTGATTGCAGAGCTGGAGGCATGATTAAAACAGTGCTAAGCAGTTTTACTCTAGAAGTTAAGCAAACAGTGCTAACTCCGTGATACAACATAGACTACAGCATCACACGCTGGAAGAACTGTCCCAGACGCAGAGGTTTTTCCTCCTCACCAGTTCATCAACAGCACTGGGAAATACAGTTTTAATTTGGTGATTATTCATGTTTATGTTATGATTTATTATAGGGAGCAAATTGAGATCCAAACAGGGCCTTATTTGGGCTATATAAGACTTTTCAAAGACATTATATATCATCAAATTTTTGGTTCCTATATGTAAATCTTTCAGCCGTTTTCTTTGTTCTGCTTTTTGGGTTTGTTGTTTTGCTACTATAAGAGGCCAAAGAAATGAGGGGAAAGATTTTTTTTTTCCTTTTCTCCTCTCTGATAATGTTTTTAAAGAAATCTGAAGGCATTTTGAGCTTTTCTCTTTTTTTTTTTTCTTCTTTTTTGTTATTTGCAGTTGTTCTTTTATCATTATCTTCAGGAAGCAGCATTACCATGCTGCAGATAAGAGGCGCATCCAGATGTGCATATCAAAGGATGAACAACTACTTATTAAGAAAACTTCTTTTACTCCGAGCAAGGTTCAAAGGAATAGTAAAGTCTATGGTATAAGCGACAAAACTGTCTGGCAATTCTGTGCATTGTCAACCTAATGCACAGAACTGGCGGAGAAAACACTTCCATCAACAAGAAATGGTGGCAAAATGCATGTAGAAAGCCGAAAAGGCAATCGGCTTAAAGGGCAAACAGCCTTCTAAGCACTGACAATATCAACAATTCCTTAATTCTTGTGCAATAAGAAAATATGTTTTTAATAAAAAAGTTGTTGAAATATGCTTTATTTTTTTATAACCCGTTTTTAACAGAAGTTCCCAAAGTATGTGAAGTGTTTCACGGCTATATAAAAAGATTCGTCTTGCACACATTTTTCCTATTTAGAATATGTATTCATTTGGATGGAAGGCAGATAAAGATAGACTCATGTTCTTATTTGTATAAGGCTGGGAAATGGATGAGCTTGCAACGAATGTATACCAATACTTTCATGCATTGCTTGTCATCCTCATGACAAATTCTACTCCCTCTTTAAAATTAAAGAAAAAGTATGTTTAGATGGCTGTATAACACTGCAGTTCTGTAATCACAGCATAATTCAGAGTTTGGATCTTAACTCTGGCGATGATGAGTATTGGCAATGCTTCGGATGTCCCCAGCTCTGTCTTGCTGAACAAGCACAGCCGAGAGACAAGATAATATTAAATACTTTTACTGGTAAAACAGCTACAAACATCATTTTTCCCTCTTCTGCCTTCTCGTATAAAGCCACAGACAGTGGCTCCCTTCTTTGTGGATGCCTATCACAGAAAATTAGGGGCCAGAAGATGATTTCATTCAGTAAATGCCGTTCCTTCCAGCTCAGTTCCAGGATTTGACCACTAACATTGTGTTTTCTTTAGCAGACTCCAAGCTAACCTGGAGCAAAAGTAGCAACTTCATCTCTATTGCCTGTTCGGTGGTAGAGACATGGGTTTAGATCTGCTGAAGCAGGTGAAAATCAGCTTTGTTTTTTCCTTCTGTTTCACTGTACTCTCCCACCAGAGGCTGAGAAGATGCCTGCAAGGGGGATTTGTATTCTCCTAGGTGGAATTTCTGCTTTCTGATAGTCCTTCCATGTTGGTGCAATAGCTGGACTCTGAATATCTGAAATTAAATGCCACTTTTAGGACGTGATGCATGTAAAAATGCTGAGGAGGTTCAGGAGCCTATGATTTGCTCTTGGGGTGGAAATTTGTGTTGGGGTGAGCAGGATGTACTCAGGACTCATCTTGCAAAGTGTTGGGTGAAATTCAGTGGCAAGCAGCAATATTTTTCATAGTTATTTGAAAGGTTTTTGAGACTGTACATAATTGATCTTTTCCTGTGAGTAAATTGAAATAAAATCATATACAGGTTCACATTCTGGCAACAAGATAAAATATCATAGTTTAGCAGTTGGCATAATCATTCCAAGTTTCTGAGCTTTTTTTCATTTGTAGCTCTGTTGAAAATATGAGATTGCATAATGCACTAGGTTTATATAACAGCCTCACATGGCTTTACGTTATAATTTCACATCAGTTTTACCTCAGAGTTTCTAACAGGTCAAGTAACCTTCTGATTTCATTTAAAGTTTCCATTATTCTCTCCTGAAAGGGAAAATCTAGCTCTTGTTTGGACAGCTTTGGTAACTCCAAAGGAAAAATTGGGCATTATAGTGAATACAAAAGATTCACTTTCCATGCATTAGGCTTTTCAATTGCTTTCTTAATGCAAAGTTGGACAGGAGAGTATAGGCTAGAAAAAAAGATCATTTTGTGTCCGTAGTCAGATGTCAATATTGACAAAAATAAATGGAATGTAACAATAGATCCTTGCAAGGATGAAGGTCATATGACTAAAATGTCTAACTAGACCTTGCTTTATAGCTGTATCTTATTGCTGTTTGTGATAAACTGTTGGGATTTTTCTCTCTAGTTTAAAACATGCAAAAAGAGAGTATGACTGGAATTTTAAGTGTTACCCATATTAGGCAATAATATTGAAAGTGAATCGTGAGTGGAGCACTTAGAGAACTAAAAATTTAAAAATTTTTTAAAAATAAAAAAGGCAAAAGAAGGCCTAAGGGGATCAAGACTATTGGTCTTACTGAGATCTGTGCACATCACTCCTTACTGCAGTTTTCAAAATTTCTTTCTTCAAACACTCAGATGATGCAAACTGCTCCCTCTGCCCAGGGCACTGGGCTAAATTCCAGTTTGTAAATTGGGTTAATTAGTGATAGTCTGTAAACTCATTGTGTCTTAAACTGAGAGTTTTCTTCACTTCAGATTTTTCTTGCCCAAGTCAATCCGTTTATGAAATTAGCTTTTGAAATTCTTCCAGGTTTTTTTTTTTGTAGTTAAAATCATTGGGTTTAATGTTAAAAAAAAAAGAAAAAAAAAGAAATACCTTAGATGTTCTTCAGCATTGAAGCCTTTTTCCCTAAAGATATTTCCCAATATGCATCAGCAAAACACAGCCCTGCATAGCTCCATCAGGCTGGCTCAGATGTATGTCTGTGCAGATAACTTCTGACCACATTGGTAGTGTTGCATGGAGGAGTGACTAAAGACTAAATGTCAAAGAGAACCTGCTTTGGTTCATAGAGATAATAGAAAACTTCAGTTGTATTTGAGACCTTTGGCTCAGAGACTCTTGAGAATTTTGAAGTGCCATCATTTATATATTCTCCAAGCACAGTTTGTCTCCTTACTGCAACATCTCATGTCATTGGTGTTCTATAATACAGGCATTACTGGTTATCTGAATGCCTGGATATCTCTTGTGAGACTAAAAGATAAACTTTTAGATGTCCATTGTTCCCTGTTCAGAAACATGGACAGATTTCTACTGTAAGCCAGTTTTAAAAAACAACAACAAAAAAAACCCAACCCAAACATTTCAAGTACTTTAATTTGTAGCTGATTTATAGACCTGATGAAAGCTATTTGCTGGACATGAATTTTTTTTTAAACAAATGACTAATTTTTTTATTACCAGTACAGTCTGAAAAGTTCCTTGTGTCTTGTCTTCTACATGGAAAAATAGACCATTAACTTAACTCCAGAAGACAAAGCAGTAGACAAAGGTTTCCTAACCACAGCATTGCCCTTCCAGGGTGCTGAACAGCCCTGCCAAGTTTGTTTCAATTACACTGCCATTTCCTAACTGAATCCAAAATTTTTCTTCAAAAGGCTCATCTGGTTTAGGGTCACGATCATAGGTGGAAGGTCAGTTAGTCATTTGCTGAGACATTCACTTCTCACTCCAATAATCTTTCATAAATCTTAAAGAAATGCAGTAGTTTATGCCGAAAGAAGCAGGGGAGGTAGACGGAAAGAGAAGGTAAAAGATATTTACGTAAAATGCCTTTCTTCAAATTCAGTATAAGTACTAGTTTTCCCCTTTGTACCTGTGGAAAATGAGGCAGTTTTCCCACCTCCAAAGTTGAAGGAGCCACATTGCTCCCCAGCACAGGAAGCTTCAGTTCAGGGTCTGCCAAGAGACATAGGTCAGTGTAACCCATATTCATGGGTTATATGTATGCACACACGTGTGCGTGTACAATGCTGACTTTAGCCACTCTTCCCTCTATGTGCCAGTACAGCTCTTGTGGGGACACGGAGAAAAAAGACTGGGCAAAATCCTCCTGAAATTTCCACAACAAAAAACCTCATGTCAAGGCTGTTACATTTTCTGATTAGCTCTGTTCAGTATGTGGAGGCTGTGCATGGCCCCAGACATGTGAAGGGACCTCGGGACAAAAGCTGCCATCACCAAATGGCCCTGGCAGATGTGGGGTAGCCCTGGCAGACTTGGCACCCTGTGCCTGTGTAACTGGTGTCCTTAGTGTCCACATCTGTCTGGCTACAAGAGGATGCTCCAAACTGCCATCTCCTCTCCACCAGCAACTGGACCCCAGATTCTACTTTAGCCCTGCTGCCAGTAACTGGAATGGGGGGAGAACAGGCTGCCTGGTCCCATCCTTGATGGAAAATTTTCAAGTATTGCCAATTTTAGGGCAATGCCAACACCAACGGGTTTTTGTAGGGATTAGACAGGTTCATTTCTCTGATTCTGAATATGAATAGTAACACTATGGGAAATTCTTATTCTAAATGCAATCACTCTGGTTCCTAGACTGCAGTAAGTGATCCTGGGACTTATCTGATCCTGGTGTAAATACAAGGTGCCTGTCCCAGAAAGCCAATAGTGCTGTCACTGAATGTCATAAGAAAAGTATGTTAAATAGATAGTAAAATAAACTATTTATCAAATGCAAAGTGTAGAGGAAGAATTCCCAGTGTACTGTTAATTGTGCTGGAAAATGTACAGAAACTGTTTCAGTGCTTCAGTTTTCTCATGTAGCCTGGTTTAATTTACTCATTCCACGAGAGTGTTTTTCCTGACAGTAGTTTGTGAAGTTTGTTAGATGAAAGCTGTTTGAAAATATGTCAAATATTAGTACCAATATATCAGGATTGGGTTTGTTTCTTTAAAAAAAATACTTCCTAAATCTATGCTACAGATTTATCCAGTGAAAGCAGAATTTTTAGTGCCTCTAATAAAAAATATATGGGCTGATTCTCCTCTCACAATTATTGGTAGATCACAACAAAAGGGTTCTCCACAGCGTTTCTGAACATGGGGTTGATGATGAGGTGTGAAATGTTTCAGTGATTTGTTTTGTGTTTGTTCCTTTCATTTCTAGATCACTCATGACAAACAGCAATGTATCAGCAGGACGAGACAATTTACCACTGCATGAGCTAAAAGGTGAAAAAAGTTCCATACGTTTTATGTCCCTTTTGTAGTCACTATACTGCACTAAAGATGACCAAGCGTGGGTCACAGTGCTTGTACTCAGCATAGATTATGTGTTAATAACTTCTTCGGATGATCTCACCCTATTTATTTTAGGGTCCATAGATAAGGATGACTCTTGTCTGGGCTTTCTTTCAGAACAATCCCTTTCCTCACATGATTCAAATAATTACTTTCTTATTAAAAATAAATTTTTTTAAAAAGGCACAAACCCTGAGCTGAAGCTTTTCCCCCTACTCAATTGAATGGATTTTTCCTTTGTTTGTACATGACAATTTAGGGGGAGAGAATTTTGTGCTTAAACTACTCATGTGACTGAGTCACATGCATATCAGCTACAAAAGGAGCTTTGGCATGTTATGTATAAATCTCCATTAAGAGAGAAAATAGGAAAGTTTTACGTGACTGGTATCTCATTCACAATAATTAACTCGTTAGCCATCTCAAACTACTGTAAAATCAAGGTCAAAATAATCAGGCAAAAGAAACATTTTGGTCACGTTGTGGTACCTACAGGAATAGTCAGTACTAGTATTCTCAGTTTCTAGTTCTTACAGCATAAAATAAGTCTTTATAAATTTAAAACCTTTTGTCCTGATTTACGCATTAAAGGAGACCCATGTGATAATGTGGTGTCTGTCTCTCTGTAGACATTTCTCCTCAAGCAACTCTAGTATTTGTTGCCTTGTCTGACTTAAATTTGATTGGGGAGGCAGAAGTCTCAAAGGTCATGATGCATTTCATGAAGATAGCTGAGTATCAGAGAAGGACTTCTGTACTTCCAGACTGCAGAGAGGGCTGTAATGTGTTCAGTCTTTATTGGACAGTGGAATATCCAACAGCATAATATTCAGGAAACCATTATTAATTTCATTGTTCATGCAAGAGAAAGAGTGAAATGCTGTGGATGCATGACTCTTTCCAGTTTGGGGCTTACTAATGACTCTGCAGCTCACGGCAGTTTGTCTTGGACATCGTTTGCTGGAGCTCACTGCTTTTCCCTCTGCCCCCATGAGATGGCTTGGAGTGGGCTCTATTAGCTTCCCAGTAACCTGTGCTGACCTAGCTGCAAGGGTTGATGCCTCCTCTAGTTCTAGCCAGTTCACCTCGGCGCATCTTAGAGCAGCAGGAGCTGTGCTGCTGTAAATCCCCAGAGGAGACAGCGCTGCTTTAGCGCGTGGTGAGTAGGTGAGGTCAGCAGCAGCGAGTGGCGATGACCTCACCTCCTCGCCATAGTAAACTCCAAAGCGCCTTGTCTCCACTTAGTTATCTCACTGTAAAATCCCCACCGCAGGCTTGCTGGCTGCTTGTAAAAAAGACACCTTTGTGCCAGTGAAGACAAAACCTTAAAGGCCTTGGTTCAGAGAAGCTGCGAAACATGCACAGGTCCAGAGACATGTAAGTCCTACGGTGTCAGAGATTCAGTCTTCTTCCCAAATTAGACCACAATCATGCTTCCAATGTCAATTATAATTTAAAAGTTGCTTTCCCTAAACATTCTCTTTTATGTCAACCGCTGCTCTTTCTGTAAGATTTCCACCAACAAGCAAATCTCATACAGCATGCAAAAACATGAGGACATAGGCACAACCAAGTAAAACTACTAGGATTTATTTTTTCTTAATTTGAAGCAAATACTGAGGTTTGTTCCCAGCCCTCCATCTGCCAAAGATACATAAGCCCTTTCATCTCCCACCACATAAAATCAAAAAGCAGCAAGTTACTGAAACAGACTCACAAGCTTTAATTCATCCATTTGCATTTTGATTAATTTTGAATTAAAACTCCGCTGAAGGCAAGTTCCACTCTCTGAGAGAGCGTATCCACCTCCCTGGCAGTGTACAGGTAACCTCATTTTCAGGAACCCAGTGTAACTGCTGTAAGAGGTTGACTACTAGGGCAAAATTCCTGCTTTAATATGTGAACCTTTCAAAACTCTCTGTGCTCAGTAAGGGCTGAAGAGGTGCTCGGTATTTTAGATTTATCAGGTTTGCTCTCTCTGTTTCAGCCAAGCATTTACTTCAGTGTACACTCGCCTCTGAGGGGTTGGGGGGAGAGAGGTCAGAGAGTTGTTACTCTTCCAGGGAGAAGGAGGAGGATGGTCTCAGCCAGGTACCCTGCTTTGCTTTCCCTTGCTTTGCGGTGGAGAGGCTGGAGCTAAGCGGTTGTTGTCATTAAGCTGTAAAATCAGGAGTCTGCCGGAGAAGGAAATGGGCACATAAAGCCATCCCCTACAAAAGGCGACATCCCTGAGATTATTCGAGTTTGAAGAGGCTTTTTAATTTGTTGATTGGTGAAAGGAAATGTGCCTTTGTGCAAAGGTTCTGATAAATTTCTTTATGACAAGCGGCACTGAACATGTGGTGAGGGCAGGTTCTCTGCAGGTGTGAAAAGGGTCTGTGGCCAACTGAGCTGCGCTGAGCTGCGTCAGCTGAGGATGTGATTCCGCTGTAGAGACAAGCAAAGCACAGCTTGGCCTCCAAATAGCTTTGACAACACAGGTTTTGCTTCAATATCACTGCCTATCTGAGAGACAGGCTTCTCTTTTCATGATGCTGGGGCAAGGTGGAATAAGGAGGTGAAGAATAATGAGTACATGTTATCCCAAGAAGCCTGTCAGTGCCTGCACAATTTCCACTTGCGATTAGTTTGCTCCAACTCTTCCGGCTGTAATTCATTGCCGGTGGTATGACACGGGCTGGTTGTTGCGTCATCCCCAGTGGGAACTGTAGGAGACAGCACACCCTTTGGGAAATGTTCCCTAAAAGCCTGGGGGAGCATGTGTACCCTAATAGTCTTTGCGAGTGGAGCTAAAGCATGCTCCTTTGTGGGGGGAGGGAATCCAACGGCCAGTACAGGCTGTGCATAACCACCCCGGCATTCCCACGCACTGCCAAGCACCAGCGAGCCTTGAATTAACAAGGTCAGTCTGAGTTGCAAATTGATCTAGACCTGCTTATGCATAGTTTGAATCTCCTGGCCTCACAGTTTTGGGCTTTAGGCTTCACTGCATGGGCTCCTTTCTTTCGGGGACAGTATGAAACTCCTGCTTGCGTTTAATGGATCAGCGAGATCCACTTTATCTTCTGGGCAGTTTATGAAGGAAAGCTCACTGAAATTGTTGTTTATAGTCATAACCAAAAGGCACTTTCTTCCATGCTTCATCTTAAATACAGCTCTGGTGCTTGCTAATCATAAAATACAAACTAGTCCCTGAAGTTGAAAAAGCTGGTGAAGCACATAAGCGACTCTGGGATTTTCTTGTTTCCATCAAAAATGCCCAATGTCCTGCATTTACACGGTTGCTAACATGATTTAGGTCTGGCCTGCTAAGCTCTTTTCAGTATACTGTAGGTCTAATTGTACGATTTTTCCAAAGAGGAACACCAGCTTTTCCCCTTTCTATGGCACAGAAACCCTCCTGCTGTGAACCTGCAGCCGGGCTCAGCGTCCCAGCGGGGCACGGGGGGGGCACTTCCAGCCCCACTTCCTTCACCAGGCGGGGAGCGGGGGTCCCCAGGCTTCCCCGGCTCACCCCGGGGCACTGCCCCGTTGGTGTTTGCCAGCTTGCAGCCACACCTGCTCAAGGCCACTGAACTCTTTTATGAGAAAAAAGCCTTAATACCTTCCAGTAAAAATCACTGCTGAGGTTCCCACCCCCTGCGCCTCCCTTTCCGTTTGCCTCCGTCTCCGCTCCGAACCCAATTCCCCGCCAGCGTGAACAATCCCATCTCTGGTTTTGATACATTTGGTATAAACATTTCCTGAAGCCCATAAACACCTTTGTCATTTATCAGTGCAGAAAGATGTTTATTACCTAAATACGAAAGCTATGATGGGATTAGTGCTTTGAGAGGCTCGCTGCCTGATCCCATGGAGTCATATTCCCCAAAGATTGGCCAAATTTGGGGCCAGTTTTTAATTTTGAATACAGAGCCCCCCGCTCTTTAATTACTCATAGTGATGATTGCGACTTCCAGCATTAAACGGCGAGCACTGTCTGACCAAAGCCCATTTTACAGCAGTTCTGGTATGTACCAAATTGAAGGAGGTAAAAGAAAAGGGTCGGGGCGGTGGGGGAGGAAGAGGAGATCTATAACTGGCATGTTAATAAAACTCCAGTTTGTCACTTCAGCAGCACACCCTGAGTGTAATAACTAAGCTTCCTTTCTATACCCCCTATGAGTTCCTTTGTATTGACAGATGCCATTTGTTCATTTACGACGTGATAATAAAAACCTTCAGTTTTACTGAATGTTGTTCTTTTCCTCCCCTGACACTGGGGCACCAAATGGTTTGTACTGCACTCAGCAGGCACTTTTCATTAAAGATCATGGCATGAAAATGAACTGTATTTGAAAACCATTTAGTAGCAAAAGTTCTAGCATTGAATAGGCTGCGTATAAACCTCCCCTACCTCGGGAGCGGCTTCCCGGGTGCCTCCGCACGCACTCGCACACGTTGGTGCACGCATGCTGCAAGAAGGGGGTGTTTTTATGTTTAGGCAGCACTGCTGTGTTTGGGAGTCCAAGTGCTCAGATTCCTGTAGCAGTGATTATGTATCGGTGTCGGTTCCCTGTGATTTACCTTTTTTTTAAATCTCTATCGGATTTTAAGTGGTGCAAAAATATTTCTTTTGGTGTATCTATACTTCTTCAAGCTTGTGATTTCAAATGTTTCCAAAATTTTTCACACACACATAAGTTAAGACAAAACTGTAAATCCGGATGGCTGAAAACTAGCATTTGAATTGGTAATTAAGACTTTATTCAGGAATGCTTGTAAACCTCAGCTCAAACTTTATTTTGCACCACTAGTCAAAATTCAAGCTTACCGCACGTAAAAACGTGGCTTGATTTGCTAAGACACCGAATACTTAGAATTCCCATTGACTCGAAAAAAGGTTAGCTCACATTTGAAAATTATGCCTATAATTTTACAATGCGTCATCCAAAATGTAAGACTGTAAAATGAGTGAAAAAAAACCCCAACCAAAACCAAACAAGCTAATATTTGTTCAACAGAATGAATGAATTAATTAATTTTATCCTGGGGGGTAGATGGTATTTCTCTTTTTCACTCTGTAGAAGAGCCAGTTGTAAGTTTAACAGTTATTCGTATGTTTTGCTGGGAATAGTAAATTTAAGTTTATAATACCTAATAATACATAGCAATAATCTGTATTAATTATTCATAATTGAGCCCAAAAACTGATGAGTAAGGCAGAAATAATTTGGCCAAACTGGAACACAGCCACATACTGTACTCTTTAAATACTAACAGAGTGCTCTCAGGATTGTTCCCAATGCAAAAATCTAGGAACACATCACAAGCTTCTGCAACATGACAGTGTTAGTGTTTTTTATTATTATTGTAATCCTTCATATTTTGCTGTATTAGGCACAATATCTGTAAAATAACTGTTTACTAACCACAAACAAAAAAGTAATAACTGTTATCATCGTTCCCTGATCATCCAGGAGACTTTTATCGCTAACATTATCACTTGTTGCCAAACAGGTACCGAGATGTTAGCCCGGAGGATGAAATAGTTTAATCATGGGGAAACAATTTGCAGTGCACAGATCTCAGCTGGTTCCCCTTTCATCTGCTCTCAGTTACTAAGCGACTTCTGAAAATCTGTTTTGTAGCTGTAATAAAATTCATTCTATGGTCTCGCACGCACGCACCAAATGGTTTGCCTAATTCAGAAGTGTTACTATCATCTGGAACAAAGAGAGAATTCATAAGTTTTGGGAGGGGGTATTTTGTTTTTTCAAATCACGTAAATATAATATTTGTCTTCTAAAAAGAAAAAAAAAGGGGGGGGGGTGTTTTCTTGCTTCTGATTCCTTCTGGGAGAAAAAAAAAACCTCTGTGATCAAGCTGGACAAATTGTTGCAGAGATAAATCAACTTCAGATGTAAAGTAGCATTAAAATCTCAGTGTTCAAAACTCATGAACTGTCATAACAAAACAACGTTTTATATGTGTATCCATGCATGCCTCCAGGAGTGTATTCTCCGTATTAAACAAAAATAGATTTTTTTAATCTGAGAAATTCTGTATAGTCACATTTGTAGAACCCCAGGAAGAAAGGGAATTCTGGTATTAGACAGGTAAAAGCCTTTGTGAAATCTCTTTCCAACTTGAAGTCTGTGGGATTCTTCACAATTATTTTGAGTTTGTATTTTTGTCCTTGTGCTCTTGGAGCAAGTCCAGTGCCTAGACATCTTCTGACTCAAAGGGACAATATGTTCTATTGTAACATTTGGAGTTTGATCTTTGTTTGAAGCGTGTAATTTCTTTGCTTAAGCACCTTTCTGAATTTTTAATAACTCAAGAAAATCACGCTGAATTCAAATGACCAGAAGCTGCTTCTGTTGCATTACAATTGAAGCTTCACTTGGACTTCATGTGCTTGCAGCCCTGAAGTTAGCATAGTTATATCCATTTAACATGTGGTATTGAATTCTATTTCTCTGTCTTCTTAGGTGATATTGAAAGAAAAATGCCACAAAACCCTTTTATTTAATTTTTCTTCTATGTTACGCATCATTCATATCTCAGCTTGTAACTCGACTGCCTCTGTATGAACTTCAGGCCTGCAACCCATGGAGTTTTGGTAAGTGAGTTGGAATTGTAGGTAAAAGTGCTGATAAAATGAGGAGGTGGAGGATGTGCTCCTAGATTGTGTATCAGCATTTAGATTTGGGTTGGGTTTCTTCCTTTCTTAACAGTCTCTACTGAAAACTGCCAGCCCTGATTAGCTCCATTGAAACAGCTGCATGGTGGGCTCTGACACCCTTACTTATGTTGAATACAACTTCAGGTCAGAAGCAACCCTGTTGGACTGAAAGACTTGTTTATTTACATAGAGAGTAAATTGGTAAGATTTATCTGTTCTTTTTTTAGGAAAGCTTATAATACCTTTGGTTGACTGGCTAGTTACAGTCAGCTTCCAAACTTGATTCAGGAGATTACAGATGTAGTGTCCAGATTTATCTCTATGTTTCCAAAAGCCATATGATCATATAACCCATATTACGTGTGTTCTCATTATCCGTGTAGTTATGGTTTTGACTATTAGAAGATGACAGGTATATTTATTTTTCATAGTATGCCCACAATTACTTATCAGCACATTTTTGCTAGAATATAAATCATTTCAGCTTAGTTGGAAGTGTCTATCAACTTCCAATTTGCTGCCTGAGCATGCCTGTTTCTTAGACTTTGATTACTCTAGCAATATATAAATATGTCTTTTGTAACATCTTAAGAAAGTGCTCTCTAACGGCCTTTAAACCCCTCTACATCCGAATATAAGAAATGGAAATAAATGTCTAATGTTTTTCATATTATCTTATCTTTTCCCCTTGCACAAAAATGACTTTTGCTGCACAACAGATAACATCTCTCTCTAAGCACAAAGTGCTGGGGTTAATTCAAAGCGTTCCTCACCCTTCTCAGGCTCAACTGCTTGTCAGTGTAACGTAGGCCGTTATTGTGGTCATGCAATAACCAAAAAGAGAAAGTGCTTGGTTCACCCTGAAAAAGGAACTAGTAGAAACCTATCTACAACAAATCACAGATACAGCAGTGCAGGTAGGACGGATCTACAAAAGAAAGCAAAGGGAACCTTCTCATTCTTGTGACCAAAAGCAAGGAAGTTCAGTTAAGTCAGGATGTCTCTCCCTCGTTAGCATGTCAGATTGTGTCTATGAGTGGTGTCAGTCCCTGAGAGAGACTTATTGTCTACTTCTTTACAAAGGAGAAAACAGGTTCACATGCTCCATTTTCAGACAGTGAGCAGTGGTGTAGAAGTTGGTTCCAGTGTGTGGGGCGAGTTAAGTGAGGGCAGAAGGTAAGAGATCGGACTGATGACAGTCAGTGGCTGGTTGGTTTCGAAGAGCATCGTTTTCTCTCCGTTTCAGCAGTATGGCTGCCTTCACCCCCCACTCCATGCCTCTTGCCTCTTTACTCACTCTACGTACAATTTATAACCCTCCACAGCGATGATTTGGACCGTTCACAGAGCGGCGCAGGACAGCTCCAGTCCGTGACTCACTCTTGCTGCTGTATTAAACGCTGACAGCCGAGTATTCACAGCTGAGCGAGAAGGCAGAGCCTAGCTGCCAGTCTACATAACCTGCCATTAAAATCCATGATTTGTTCACCATGGCATGGAAACCAGACGGCACATGTTCTCTCTCGGGCACGAAAGGGGTGCGTATGGCAAGATGGGGGCCTCTTACACACTTCAGGCAACAAGTTGACCATCAGCTACAACTCTACGTACTTTACACAGCTCACTCAACACCATCCTTAATGAAAATCTCACAAATACCAATTTAGACAGGCAGAGCTGTGCAGAGGGTAGTGTGTTGGCTGAGGACCTTGCAGCCCATGCTAAGGTCATCCCTTGATGGCAAACTTCCTGGGCAACCTTGAGCAAATTAGTTGCTCTTTCTCTGCCTCAGTTTCACCCTTTACACAGGGAAATGTGCAGATTAAAATGTTTCCCAATGTCGGTGTGATGTTGTGACACATCATATTCAGATACTTTGTAATGGGGACCATATAAATTCCATAGCTACTTTATCTGATCCGGCAGTCATGAGTCTGCCTGTCTGAAAGTTGTTGCTGGTGATAAGAAAACATT
>NW_010269993.1:59671-74301 GCF_000690775.1 Eurypyga helias
GAGGAAAGAGTAAAGAAGGTCTCAGTCATGTTCTGGCGAGCAGGTGCCTGGTCTGTAGCAGATTAATAGTCAGATGCATGTCCTGGCCCAGTGCTGGCACTTTTTGGGTGAGAGTCTCATTAAATGTGCACTGTGGAATCTGGAGAAGGGGTTGGTGTTTTGGCAGGCACCTTCTGCCACTTTTCTGCAATGTATGGTGGCAGGAAAGAGTAAAGAAGGTCTCAGTCATGTTCTGGCGAGCAGGTGCCTGGTCTGTAGCAGATTAATAGTCAGATGCATGTCCTGGCCCAGTGCTGGCACTTTTTGGGTGAGAGTCTCATTAAATGTGCACTGTGGAATCTGGAGAAGGGGTTGGTGTTTTGGCAGGCACCTTCTGCCACTTTTCTGCAATGTATGGTGGCCCTGGAGCCCAAACCTTTGTGTCATCTCATTTTAACTAAACATGCAGGACTTTTAAGTTACTGTTCTCATGGGTTTGGTTTGTTGCATTTTTTTAAACAGCAAAATAATGGAAATGTAATTATTCCATTTGAAAAGTAAACTTTTTATGTATTTAAATATGCATAAATGGTCTTGACTTTACCCACTTATGAATGAAGCTAGTTTGATTAAATTTTATCTATTTTTAGCAATTTTGAGCTAAGTTTTAGCCTGTGGCAATATCCTCTGAATATCTTTTGTCGTTATGGGGCGACAGCTGACTCTTAACTCTCACATGGTGCTGGATTATTTAACTTCTGGTGTCAAACTAGCCAAAAGAACTCCAGAGCACACACATATATTACTCCGTGTGCAAACAAAAAGAGGTTTCCAGGTTACAAATACCAATAGCAACACTGGAAGCGTCCCAGCTAGTCAGACATCATGACAGTGTCCATGCAAATCCTTGGAGAAATACCATTAGTGCTACTTCTGTGAGCTCAAAGACTCAGCAGCTCTAATACTGTCTGGACACGTGAGCTTCTGATCTCATGGCAGTAAAGTCAGAAAGACTTGTAATTCTTGTGTGTTTTTTACCAAATTCTCACCTTTCCTCTCTACCTTTTAATTTCATCTTCATACAGTCAGTACTACAGGGTTAATGTAAATAAAGTATTTATTACTTCAGCAGTTCACAAGAAACATGACTTGTCTAGGTCTGTTTATAGAGCATGTAATCATTAGAATAAAATAACAACAGAGATCAAAACAGTTAAATCACCATCTGTATTTAAAACTGACCTCAAGTCTTTTCTGTAACAGAAACACCACTGTGAACACTTCTGGAGTTTTTGGGACCTAAACTACAGTATTTTCCATTTCCAACAATGTACATCATTATTTTTTGTTATGGTGGTTTTTGCTGTGTACATTTATTTATATTTTGTTGCTATGGTAGTTGCCTCTGGTTTTGAAAGGTAAGGATGTATTATTATCAGTTAACTGAAATCAGATTAATTGAGCTCCTTCCGATATAAAGATCTCAAATCAATAGTGTTCACCTTGTAAAACACACTTTTTTTTCTTTCTTATTTTTTTAATGCCTCCTGAGATCAGATGCATTAAAATCCACGTGGAACTAACTTTTCTTTCTCTTCTCACCCCCACACTTCCCCATATGTGGTTCTGATTTTCCCCTCAGGGTACCTATGGGAGGTCTGGAAAACTCTTGGGAGCTTTCAAAGAATGTTAATATGTATAACACTGCATTTTTAGTTTTAAATAAAACATGTAAAGATTTTTCTTTTTGAGGATAAGTATGTAAAGCTGCCAGTTAAAAACTATTCGTAAGAAAAAAAGTTTCCCCTTACCATAAAATACTTAATAACATTTAATTGTATTTCATAGCATTTGACACCCATAGTATTAAGTATTTAAAGTTCCTTGTAAAATGTCTGGGCAACACTGACTTTTAATTCTCCTGAGTTGGGTTTTTCTTCCCCCTCTTCAAGAAATTTCTACCTCGTGGTACAGTACAGCATTCACTATTCAATCCTTAAGAATTTTGTTTGCATAAGAGCAGAATCTGGTCCCTGGTATCTGTGCTGATCTTTACAAACCTCATCTCTGCTGTGATACTTACTGTGAGTACTGTAATGGCAATCACAACTGGGAGCAGAGCTTTCTGCTATAAGTAATTCTACAGATAACAACAATAAGCAGTTGTAAGATCAAACTCTCCAGCTGAAGCACACATACCGGCACAAAGACACAAGCACCTTTGGAGAGATGGCAATATTGTGGTGGCAATCAACATGCATTAAGTTATTGGTTATAGCTGCACTCCTCGTTCTACCCTCACTTGCAAAGTTAGCTAGTCAGTGCTTCAGATAAAGACTGTGAAATTTGATCACTGGAACTAAAATGGATGGTTTAGCGGCCTAATCTCCTCCATCCCGTTATCATCAGTTCCCAATCCCCTCCCCACACCATCTGCAAAATTGGGAAATAGGCCCGGACTTATGGGAATATTCTGCTGAGTTAAAGTAAACAATTCTCCAAGACTTTGTGGCCTCAGCCACCTGATGATGAGACCCAAACAGGGAAAATAAACTTTTGGGGAGATTATAGCACGTTCGTCTGTCGGATCAGCTTGTTAAAGTTGATAACTGATTGTGTTGATAGTAACAGTATCTGAAAATATCTGATAATATATTACTAGTTTAATCTGTCTTTACCCCAGCAAATTACCTCTGAAGACTAAATCCTCACTGCTATTTACAGTAAGAAGTTTAGCATGTGTCTGGATAATTAGATCTCTCTCATCAACGCAGTGCACCCGTCAGTGCAGGTATAGGCAAGGTAAGATGTGTTTAAAGCAGCCCTTTGAATGAACTCTTTACCAGAATCATCACTGAATGAGAAGAAAAAATAACAAGATTACTACTGACATCTCACGTCCCTTTAACATCCATAGACCTTATTGAGCTTCACAAAGCGGGAAAAGAGTTGTCTACATTTTTCTTGACAGAAGTGTAAAGTACAATAAAAATCCTAGTTTAATATCAGGTGGGTTTTTTTCCATACTGCAGGAGGACATAAGCACTCTCACAATATCCCAGATTTCAACTGCATTAGGTGTTGGAAATAATTCTAGCAAAACAGGTGCTTCCTTTTCCAAATTGGTAAAATCTCTGTGTGAGAAAAGATAACTAAGTGGGACAGAAAGCAAATGGATTGGGTTAATAGTCTGAACCTCTGAAAGTTTCAGCAATATATGTTTATTATTAGGTTTTAACTGAACACTTTATTGGGCATGTTGATAAAGCGTCCCCTTCTACATTCTGTACTAATGCATTTTGAAAAGGTACGAGCTGCTGCTAATTAAACCAGTTGTAATTATCTGAAGTGTTATACGGGAACGCTGTGCTGTTTTTGCCAGTTTGCCACAGGTCTCTCAGATCTGCTTCTGGCTGGGAGCAATATCTGTGTCTGGGCAAGAGTGAATATCTCCCAGGTAGAGGTGTAAGGCTGTATGTGGGACTGGGGACTTGGCTTTAGTCTTCACAATGTGGCCTAAGGATTGCTGTGAGAATAAGTAAATGATGGTCTGTTTTAATCTATTATTATTATACGTTATATATTTCTTCTCTTTAATTTCAAGTCACATGTCCTCTATCCAAAAAGAGAGGTATTTCTGACCCTGCACTCCCCATCCCCCTTACACAACCAAGGACATATTCAAAACTTAAGGGCAAATGTTGCATAAAACACTGCCCAACCCTTTACAAATTCCCTGCATAACTCTCACATGCATCCTCTAACTTTAGTCCATCCCTACTCCAAAGTTGTAATTTGCCCTCCAGTCCTTTTTTTTTTCCCCTCTCTTTTTTTTACAATCTTTGAGATGGCAATTAGCTCAAGAGATGCATTTAGAGCTTTGCTTCAATTACAGACCCCTCTGTCTCAAGCTATATGCTCTGCTGTTTTATGCTAATTTGAATGTCCTTTTGCATGAAACACCAGTCTGAATTCTCTAATTGTTCCCCCCTTATCTGAGATTTGTCTCATGCTTTCCACCCATGGGTGTGGTGATCTACATCCCACATAGTCCCAAAGGCTCTTTTGCCTGGTCAGGGGTTTTGTTAAAGAGAATCCCTTTAGGCAGAATCACTAAAGCTAAAGAAAAAATAGCAGTATTAGTGCTGACCATTAATACAGTCTTTTTCTCTCTATAGACCTCACAAAGCTTCACAAAGAGGAGTAAACGTTGTTATCTACATTTTACAGATACAAAAACTGGGGCAAAGCGTGTAAAGTTACATTTGATAGACCTGGACAGGACAAAGATCAGATATGGAGCAATAGTGGGTTGGAGTATTCGATGGATTTGAGGACATTATGCCCCATTTTTCCTTAAATTATGATATAAAAGGGTGATATAGCTGAGCGACAAGGGTTACAATAGTTTTCCTTTCTCTGGCATGTCCTTCGATTTTCATGGGTTTTGTCTTAAATACATGCTGGTGATAACTTGAAGTAAATGCTATTCGTGCTCTGAACCTCAACACTTCTGTCTTTTGTTTAACTCCAACCGTGCTTCTCATCCCAGCCTCCAAAGGTGCAGAACAGATTTAAGTGGTGTGTTGGGGAAAAAATGTTAGGTTGGGGTACTGGATGTTTGGGTACCAAATGCTCTGAAGCAGTTGCTGGATGAAGGAGCACGAAATGCCCTCGAGAATTTCAAGGAAGCAAAGAGCATCTGTCTCCATGCCAGCAGTTCTGGCTGAAAAAAATGACACTGGACTTAACGGCTGCAAAGACACAAAATTGTATATGACACTGATTCTTGGTCTTACGCCTCACCCCCCAAATTTCTGCTGCTGTATATTAAGCACCCCCCTTGTGAAGTAAAGTAGCTCATAAAAGTGTTAAGTAAAAAGTCAAAACTTACATGGGAACGGTTACATTTTCTCTGGGTGGCCATAATGAGGTTATTTATGGTACATGTAGGAAAGATTAAAGGTTTTCATAATAAAGGAAAGCAAGAGCTCAAGAATTGGGTGCCTCCTAACAGCACTGACTCTCAAGATGGGATAAATCACCCAAGCAACCATTAAAACTTCAAGAAGATTGCTTGTAAACCTCCAAGCAATGCCAATAAAGCATATTCCTTGCCATATAGCAGTCCATATGGTGGAGCTCAGCAGTTTTTCAAACCTGAGGGCTATTCACAATTTAACCCTACTGTCTTCTTCCTTAGAGGGCATAGTGCCAATGAACCACCATAAAATCAATGCAATCTTAAATGTGGAAGGGCAGGGAACATGGAGAGCAGGCCTGGGAGAAGTTAACTGACCAGGCAGCGAGCTTCTCAAGAGTGTGGAAATGGGTTGGATTCCTGCTCTTAAGAACTCAGTGCCATTTTTCATTATGCTGCTTCTTGGGGGGCTCCCATCATAACACAATGTTAGAAACACATTTTTATGGGCTCTCAGGAAGTTAGGAAAATATTCCAAGGCCCCCTCAAGGTTCTGGTTCATTTGCATTTTAAAAAGCTAAGTCTGCCTGTCCCTTCCACTCTGAAAGGCCAAGGTAGTGAAAACTGCAATAAATCACAATGTAAGCTTTCGTGTGGCATAACATCCGCAACTGTATGGGGCACAGCCAGAAATGCCTCCTCGAGTTTTATACCAGAGAAAAGCCCCAAACCAAAGATATTGCTTCATTTCTTGATTTTTTTTTTATTTTTAATTTTATTTTCTTTTTTTTCTTCACCATTTCTTTTTCAGGAAAACCTAACCTAGATTTAGAGGTTTGATCCTACTGGCTCAGGGTTTACAAAATACTGAGGAAAATGATGTAGGAGTTAACACTGGCCAGCATGGCCGATCCAGTATTTGGATCATGTCTGAGCCAAATTCTGCAAACCTTTCATTTCTTCTTCTAGCCTTACTCAAAAGAAGTTACTGAGTGCAATCTTCATGTTAATTCTTAAGATAGATTTAAGAAAGTAAAGCAAATTTATGAAGAGTCCTAGTTCTGCAGACTTTAGGCTTTCCATGACGATGTTCAGCAATCTTCTGAGGAATTCTGGTAATCATCTCCCACAACGACAGCTTGATTCTCACTGGGAGATTTCTAGTGTTATTACATAATAAATAACAATGACTATGATAAAGATGAGGAAAGCCCACCAGTATTCAAATAATTCAGATTTAAGCAAATGTTCAGGTTTTTGAAAGTTTTTTTCCAGTCTATTACAAGAAAGTATTTCTGGGAGGGAAAGGAAGTAAATAAATGTCTTATAAATACATTAGCATTGGTCACTTTTGTAAATCAACTGGACTGGCATATCAGCTGATTTGAATTGCCATTCCATTAGTTTTCATAGTTATTCTAAAGGTGTGCAGGAGTATTTGTCTTATTCAGCTGAAATCAGTGGACATCTTTGTCCAATGTCTGTGGCACATATAGGGACTGGGATTTAACAATAGAGGTACATGGATCCAACGTGCCTGTCTGTACCAAATAGACTACTGCAGTCTTCATATACCTTTGTGATGGTTGCCATGGGCTACCTGCAGACCTAATTAAAAAAAAAAAAAAAGGGGGGCATTCAAGTCTCCTGGTAAAACCAAGGAAAGCTCTAGGTGTTTAACACCTCTGAAACTGAGGTGATAGCATCATAGGCTGATCAAGCCAGAACCCTGCATCTTCCTGGGGAGGAAAAGAAAGAAGGACCCTATCTGGCCCAGCAATTTTGAAGGCCATGGAGGGGTCCCTGGGAATGAGCCCACCAAGCAGTCCGAGCCAAGTGGGAGAAGGAAGAGAGTGAGGCAGGAGACTGGAGGGAGCACTAGCTGTGAAACTCCAGCAACTGCTCAGACGTGGTGCTCCTGGTGCTGCTTGCACTAATCTAGGAAATTCTAGTCCAACATTTAGCATATAAATAGGGAGAGAGTTTCCTGTGTGGGGGTATGTTGCGTTTCATGCATAGCCAAAGCGTATTTTCTTTGTCTGTGGGAAGGTCAAAAGCACTGAAGAGTCAGACCTACTGTCAGACCAAAGCAGGGGAAGTGAACTGGGAATTAATATTAAAAAATTGTGGCAAATCTGGTGCAAGTCCATTAAAATCTCATTCCTATCTATTTACACACCCTTACACCTCAGAAATGTGTATGTTGCCAGTACAGCGTCTGTATCTGATTAGATTATTTTTTAAGTGCCCTTCTGAATTAACCCGTATTTGCAGAGCAGAATCATTCAGCAATCCACCCAGAAATGCCCATGAGATCTGAAGTTAGCCTGGAAATTTTTCAAAGGACACCAAAGATAACTGCGCTGGGTCTTCTATTGCATTTCCATTTTATGGCATCTTTTTATATTCTGTAGTAGGCTTTTCTGAATAAAAATGAGACAGCCTCTTAAGAGGCCTTTTTATTATTTGCATTTGGCAAAAACAGCCTTAATGAGCTGTTAAGAGTCATTCCCCAGTCCTATTGTTGGCGATGCATGGGAGCCTGTAAAGTGTTGAAAAGCCAAAAGACAATTTATGATCCCTGATGCTATCCCTTCCTGAGACAATTCTTCAGAAAGGAAGATATCGGGGGAGTAGGAAGTCCCATTATTTAAATGCCTGAGTAACTTTTACTGGAGTCATAACTGTGGAATTTGCTATTTTCATTTCAGAACTGTTTACACTCTGTGTTCCCCTTAAAAGCAGCGATGTCATGCCTGCGCTGCACGCTCATTCCTATCTGCAGCACTTGAGAATAGGAAGATGACTCAAGGAAAATTCCCCATTCATTCCCGAGGTTGAGTAAATAGCACCGAATTCCAAGCAGACACTAATCAATTTATGAAACATTTTTTTTTTTTCCCCCCCAAGCAGCGCTCATGCTTCATATCTGGAGGCAGTGGTCCTTTTGTCAGCACTGGGTGCATTAGCCTGGTCCACACAGATCTGGAATGTGTAAAGGAACTCAAATTTACTGACATATGGGACAAGAGGGTTATTCAGCACAGTGGGAAAAAATGAAACAGAGAGTTTCACAAGTTTCTGCAGCAGAGGGATGTGTGGCATCTTGGATTGTTTTCGCTTTGAAAATGGGCAGCAGCCAGTAAATGTCGAAGGTGTTTGTTATTGACTGAGGGTGCTGAAGAGGCAATCAAATATTTGTGACAAAGGCAAAGACCTTGGATGTTATCGTTGACACCCAGACGTCTCAAGAAAAGAGCAAATATTGCATTCATTGTATTGTCTCTTACTGTAAATGACAAAATGACATCTTTTACCAGGCTGATGTGTATTGACCAGCTTCAGCCCTTACTAACTTAAATATTGTAAATGGATGAGGGATAGGCTTGTCTGTTTGACAGTAATTAAGTGATACTCTCACTGTCTGAACAATGAGATGACCCAATGAGACCTTGCCCCAGTGTGATTGTTCCTACTGTGAGAGCGCTATAGTCACTTCTACTATTAATGAAAACAAGGAAGGCATTAAAATAGAGAAAAAAAAATCAAAACTCTCTTTAAGAAGTCAGTTTTTATTTGTGAGATATTATCTTTTGATAAACCAAACAGTATTCTCCATTGTGGTATTTCCATTGCATGACCTGCTCTATAATTTCAGCACAAATCAGGTCTACAGTAAGCATCCTGCATCATCACTCAACGCTTGGAATCGAAGCATGATATTTAAGGGAAGGGAAAAGTCATTAAATGGTTAATTAAAGCACCTGGGCAAGCTTCATATAGTGACTGACTGGAAAAATAAACCAAACAAACCAACCAAAAAAAAAAATCAACCAAACCCAATGAGCAAATGTCTCCAAATGCTGTTGTGCCTGATAAGAAACTCTCTGCTATGATCCATCATTCCAGGATACCTGCATGTCACCCCAAAGATGCTGAGTGGGTGCCAGTTAAAAGGAGAGCAGACAAAGCCAAAGCTGCTACAAAAATAAGATTTGTAGCCAGCTGCAAGCCCCCTAATCTGCACAGGAGGTGGCTAGTTGTGAGATTTTGGTGTGTGGCTCTGCACTCACAGGGACAATTATATAGGGAGCATGTTGGGAACATCTTGGTGAGTGGGAGCCTGGTGGGGTGCACCACTGCATCCAGGAGGACTTGTGCCTTCCCCTCCTTTGGACCTTTGAGGGTGGTAGAAACCTTCAGTGCGGGTAGAAGGAGAAATCTCTGATTTGGGGTACCATCCTAGCATAAACAGACACGGGCAGTGAGAATTCAGGCCGTTGTTACATTGAGTTTTTCATCTGGTTTCAATGGGCACACCATGTGCTTTATTTGAATTTAGATGTATAATTTAAAAGCTATTTTTTGCTAAATAATCAAGCATGTAATTCGCTTGCCTTCTTTTTATTGATACATGTAATAGTCACTTACGTTCTACAGTAGCAGAATTGTATGCAACTTGGTCTTACTAAAAATGCCAGCATAGGTACTGCTTTTAGCCCTATCTCCTAGGAAGCATGATCAAGTATCACATCCTGTGGTGATTTTTTCAGATACAATTTCCATCAGTTCTGCGCCTGATCTCTGATATTTTTTTCAGGCACAATCAAGTTTTTCTGTTTGATTTTTGAAATCCCCTGAAACATCAGGGTCTGACTCTAACCTTTCATCCTGAAATGAGTAGAGTGACTTTAAGACTTACTCCTTCTTCCATTAATAGCAATATTACCGCTGTATAATTTTGTGTTCCATCGGGGAAATATTGCCTCGCTGTTTTGTTCAAGCCTGAGTCCTTTGTCTGAAAAGTAATCATCAGCAATTACCCATGTGCAGAGCATTTTGTCACAGTTACTTACTGCTCACAAGCCAGCCATACATAGTAAATAAACAGGCAGATGTGGGGCCAGCCTCGCGCTGGTGGAAGCGGCTGTGAGAAGTGTGACAATAAAGCGACACAAATCCACAACAGCTGGATTCTTGGCTCCTCACTTGGCTTCTGATTATTTGAAAATGTTCTTTCCTTCTGTAATTTTATTTGCATAAAAACACAACACAATAATTTGATGATTACTCGTCCTCATGCTGTGCATAGAAGCAAAACAGCTTAATACTGAACAATCAATTTTTTTTTTTCTGAAATCACACATCTTTCACTTTCTTTCCTATGCTGTGACTTACAAAAGTGACTTACAGTGCAGCTGTTTTATGCGGTAAAATGAGTACTTCATAGTTGTTAAAAGAAAAGGATTATTCTTCTCTTAACTCTTGGAACAAAGCTTCCCAATAAATGTCGCATTCTGCTATGCACCGAGTGCTTTTGTCCAGTTCATAGCACAAATCATACTGTTCCCCAGTGCTCATCCACAGTATTCTTTAATGCTTAACTCAGTGACCTCACAAAAATAATTGGTGTGAAGCAAATTTACTTAGCCCTCCGCCTTTATTTGCAGACTGAATGGCTCAGAGAACTGTGCATATTGTTTATGGAAATGAAGGGGGAGAAAAGAAAACAGAACCTTACTCTCCAGATAAAGATGGGCCCATGCACAGAACACAGGGGCTTAGCATGATGTCCCTGCCTGCATTATAGACACCTAATGAAAGATGCTGATCGACTAATACAACTGCAAATCAGTTCACTGACTGTGAAAATCCATCCCAGCTGCTGCCATTTAAAACAGTTAACATTTTGGACGTTATTCTTAAGTTAAAATTTCAAGTTTAACTGTGAGCTTTGCCTAATCATTATCGCCCAGTTGCAAACAATAATGATTTATGAGCAGACTGATGTTGATTTAAAAGTGAAAGAATAAACCCCATTCTTATTTTTCTGTATAAATCTGTATTTAAAAAAAAAATAAAGAAAGAAAGAAAAATTAGGGATTTTTAGCACGAGGCGGGTTCCCAGCCCAGGCCCTGGTTCCCAGCTCCATCTCCATTCTGTGTTGGTAGCGCAGATACAGTCAGGAGCCCCACGCCTGGCAGCTCCTTTCAATCCCAGGAGAGGAAGGCAGCGCAGGGGGTGGGAAGGGTGCTGAGGAACAAGTCAAAACACTGGTTATTTGTCCGCGTGTATATTTATATGTATATATATGTAAATCTTCCCCGTGGAAAAAACCCAATCCCTTAGTTTAAAAGAGGGTGATAGACATAACAGAATAGTTTTGCTTGATGTGCATGTGATATAACCATGCCACAAAAGCAGCTTACCAAACAGCTTGCAGAGATTAGCTAACAAGAACTAAGCTATTCTTTTCAGAAGGTGTTATTAGCATATTTTTCATCAATACTATACTTAACAGCTACTACATAGCAGGAAGTGGTATTTAACCTCTTGTTACAATGTAACGAGATTACTTTGTATGCTTATGTTACATTCCATTCATAAAGGCCCTCCTGTGTCCAGTTAATTAGATTCACTGGCAGCATTAACTGGAAGAAAATGCAACAAAATGTGTTTGGAATATGGAAATTTTAAGCTTATTTTGGTTTGTCTTTCTTTAAGGCTTTATTGACAGCTATATAAAACTTGATGTTGAGCGATAAATGGCATTCACTAGAATTAGGTTCTCATGAATATCCACCCAAAGCCCCAAAGTTTAAAGAAAAGCTAATTTTCAAAGTTACAGTTATCTGAAACAGAGGAACATCACCTGATTTTTTGAGTCAAACCCAGGTGAAACTATTTTTCCTTGATTTGGCCACAGAACTCTGAGCTAAGATGGGACTCGTTATAAGATGTTTGGGTTTTCAGTGAATTCACACTTGGTTTGGAAAAGGACAGGAGCATTTTCAACAAATTGATCGGAATCCAGAGTTTGCAATAAGATTATAAAGTAGGTGAGTCTTGGGGGATGTTGTATTTCTGTTTTAAACAACTTCCGTGGTCCTAATAATTTGCCTTTTTTCCTTTTTTCCCTAAAAATGAGGGTTGCAAGGTGGGTGCTAGGAGTGCTATTTGTTATTTGAAACATCCAATGTTAATTAACAAAATAAATTATATATATTAAAGAAAAAATGAACTTGCAACAGCTGCATCTAGTTTGGCAGAGTTACAGCAGCACCTCCTTCCAGTAGAAGCTGTTCTGTGCTTCTACAAAAAATCTTGAAAAATAGTTAATCAAGCCTGCTTTTCCCTCTTCTGTAAGATCGTGGGTTTACGTCTGTGTAAAAGAAAAGAAAAAAAAGAAAAAGAACCCCAAACCAACCCAACCAACTAATGAAATTCAGCAATCTAGCTTAACAAAGCTACTCTTTTGCTGCTTGGCTGTACAATGAGCACGGCTGTAGTATTACAGGCAGCACTTTCTGTGCAGCAGCACAAAAGGCACATCAGATTTTTTTTTTCCCACCCACCTTCCTAAGACTCATAAGCACAGCCCTTACCCTCTGTTTTGTTTTTTGTTTTTTAAGTAAAAGAAAAATCTACAAGTGAGTAGGGAAAATGTGTTTTCATGCTCGATATTTTTAAAAAATAGGAAAAAATTGTGCTTGGATTTTTTCTTTTTTCCTTGCATGAAGACATGAAAAATGGATTTAAATTGCATTGAACCGGTTTTGTAAAATATTCTGAAAGTACTAACATGCCATCATGGATTTTACAGGGTGCCTAGTTGGGTGGGGGGGCTTAGATGAGCTAAAATCCCGAGAATAGCCGGAGAACAAGGTGTGATTTACGTTTTAGGAGCTTGTCGGTTAAATCCACAAGTGAAATCATACCCTGAAAAAGGAGGGGGGGTGAGCGGTGATCGGGCTGCACCTCTGAGCCTTTTCCTTGTTTTCCCAGGAGGTGGGCTGGTGTGCTGCGGGGGCGTTCTCCATCTCCCCCCCGACGGAAGGGACAGCCCCTCCTGGGCACGCTCCTCGCCCTTTCCATCGCAGGGGCGGCTTTTCCTGACATCGGCAGCGATTTTCTGGGCTGCCGGACTGACACCTTAGAGCTGAGACAGGGTACCGCATCCCCCCATCCTGCCCTGCCACCGCGCCAGAGGGGACCCCACCCCGGCCCAAAGTTAATTTAAAGGGACACTGTCAAGGTTAGCCGGCTCAGAATTTGATTTGACCGACTGTGCGTGTTTCCTAACAAGCGTTTGAAAAGTCTGCATAGTTCTTTATTTTTTTTTTCTTTTTCCTCAAGACAAAGATATTTCTCCAGGGAAAATATAACAAAGCTGCAGGTCTGACTTCATGGGCAATCCTGCTAAATCTGGCCAGTGTTCATACATAATAGTGGAAAAGCAAATTCGAATGAAAGCAAGCTTCCTTTTCAAACTTTCCAATGGAATTAGTTTGGGGTTTTTTTTTTTAAAAAAAAAAGTGAACCAGAGGAGGATTTTATAAATGGTGTACAACTCTGTAAGCAAAACTCTTTGAAATTTAAAAACCAAACAAACATAGCAAGTATTTGCCAGTGGATTATGGGGCACTTATTGACTCCTACAGTGGTTCCCACACTTCCCAGGGTCACGCGTAAATAGTCTCCCCTCACATCTGCTCCAGCCCCCGAGACGTAACTGACAAATCCGGACATCCAGACTTTTCCACTGTAACTGCTGTCTGCTGGACTTATCAATTATTCAATCAATAACCTGTAAGATGCATATCCTCCTGTATCTACTTGTAGAATCTTACTTTTCCCATTACTGTGACCTTGCTCAATGAAACAGAAGATGGTGAAACTTCTGGGTTCTTTGTTCCTAGGGTGGGTTTTTTTTCAGGAATGACATGAGGACACCTGCCCATGTTTCAAGGGCAGCTAAGCCTCTTACTTGTCTATGTTCTTAAACTGTAGAGAGAAATTATGTAAATATGAGCTCTGAAACTTGCTCCTAATTCCAACAGGACTGTGGGGTTTTGGTTTAGTTTGGGTTTGGTTTTGGTTTTTTTTTTTTCCCCAGGAAAGTTGTAACACAGGCACTCAAAGAATTTTTTGTGACACTAGGGTCCCCATCAACAGATAAATGAATAACTGTGGCATTTTGAGTCCTAAGGATCTGGACATCAAACTTACATTATGTAAGCCTATCATATGGCTGAGGAATCAGTGATTCATGTCAAGATGCTGTGGAGTATGGATATCACTAACAAATTAAATGCTGTGCAATGCTTTACATAAACCACATAGTGCCCAAAAAATAAATTCCCCAGTTTCAGCGTATTTCTCATGTCTTTATATACAACATGACTCATAAAAATACCACTTGCATTGCTCCTCCTGGTCAGGATGGCAAGTGCGTTTTATGCAGTTTATCAGGATCAGACACACAGTATTTCCTGTTACAGTGAGACAAAATATTTCACCTCTGCTGATGCAAAACTACTTCAGAGATGTTAGAAACACTGTGAATGAAAACTGCGAAACACTGTGAATGTAGTTGAAGAGTTACATTTCAACTAATTTGTTATCTTTTCCACTTTTGAGGATAATCAAACCAGATTTGATTGTAGTTTTCCCCTTTCTTTTCTGTACAGTTTGGATTTTTTTGTTCCCATTCCCTTTTTGACTGCCACAATAGTGAATGAGAGAAAACACTCCTAAAAAATAAATAAAAGATAAATTAAAGAAGGATTATTATTCAAATAACCTCTGAAAAGCAGCTTAAAATTGAATTTCTTCATTTTGCTTTTGAGATCTCGCATATTTACTCATTGACTTAGAATTACAGCCAAGTCCCATGGAATTATTTCTGCAAAACAAAGCGAGCGGAGCTCCCCAGCTGCCTTTTCCATA
>NW_010269994.1:0-26992 GCF_000690775.1 Eurypyga helias
CTAAACGATTCTATGATTCTATAAGAGGGGAAAAGCACCACTACACTTATATTACTGCTGAAAGTAAGATATCTAATATTGCAGCTACTCTTTTACTTATTTGCAACATTTATAATTATTTATAATTCTATTTTAGGCAATATGATAACTTTTCTGAAGATATGTTGGAGGAAACTTTTGCTACTTATTGGTTTTGGTGACTGTGGTCTGACACTCCTCTTACAACCACAAACAATTGCAATGATGTAAAACTTTGGGACATCATCTGAAAGACTACTGAGGCACTCTGTTATTTTACAAGATATAAATCAATCAACTTTCATGTGAGTTTTTTCATACACGATATTTTAACATAATACTGTACAAGAAATAAGTAATATTGAAGTATTCATGTGAATTCTATTTTGTTTGTAAAGTCTAATGGCTGTAATGGATAGATGAAATACCTGAATTACTGTTCCAGATCTCCAAAGACTACATTAACAAGCATTTTTCATATTACCTAATCTTAATCCTGAAAGAACCCCACCTATTTATTAGAGACTAGGTACAACAAAGTACTTTCACAGTACCTTTCCATAGCAACACAATAAAAACAAACAATCAAGCAACTATAATAAAAGCAGAAAGGTAAACAAGTAAAAACAAATCAAAAGTGGCTAAACAATCTTATTAATTGCACATATAGGTTGTTCTAAAAAAAAATTATTATATTACCTATAGAGCTTAACTAAGACTTAGAGTTAGCAATATATTAAAAGAAATAGATCATTTGCATCAAGGTAGCATAATATTTTTATTTTTTCAACAAATAACTTGATCACATGAAGGAGATGACACACACAGGTAAGATTTGCATAACCAGGTGGTCAGTGGTGTTTAGGCTTACTCACATACACTTGGTAAAAAAAAAGAATTCCATGTGAAAGCATGTGTACTACTTGCTGTCTGAAAGTTTTATTTTAGGGTGGAATGAATCATGCTGAGAAGGTACCTGTGTGTCCTTATAGGTTATATAAGGAAACATTCTTAATTATCTAGGTGACTAATTTTCAGACAATCAAGTACTGTGAATCCTACCCTGCATTCTCAAGGGGAATTTTAGGCACAACAGTGATATACCTGTAAAATTGTATACGGTATATACCCTCAAGAGAAATAAAAGTTGAAGGAAGACTTTAGTTGAAGGAATTTAGATTCCTGATTTCAGCGTTAAGTCCCACAGTGTACCTAGTACTTCTTTTTGGGTCTTCTGTTACTCTTTTTCTCTGACATAAGAAAAGTTGATTCCTACAGTCGTCGGTCTTTTATATTTGGCTGAATGTTACACTGGCCAGTTGCATGGTACAGTAATTTGCAATAGTGCCTGTTTTCATACTGAAAGATTTTGGTGAAGATGTTTCCTTTCTGCCTCTCATAATAAATTGCTTTCACTTGATACATTAATTTATGTCAGTTGGAATCTGTTTGACAACTAAATCGCTTTTTGTTTGAAAGAAATTCACATACCTTGTGGAGTTATTTAGGTCTTCAATTTTAAACTTTGTGTCAAAGCACCAAGTTTTATGATTTCAATCTTATAAGGAACAGTCTAAGAAATAGTCACTTTTGCTGTAAGTGCTTACTATTTGCAATATATTGTCCAGTGTGTATACATCTGAAAAGGGGGTATAATAAGATTTATTTAGTTAATGACTTCCTAACATTTTGCTTGAGCCTCATCTACATACATTGCAGATTTCTGTGTCTGAATTTTTCACCTTCAGCTCTCCTGTAGAGTTATTAGAAAAAAAAAATATTTTTTGTAATATACAGTTACGAAATATAAAAATAATATGTATTTCATATCCATTTAATCATTGGACTTTATTGTTGTGTATTATTTATATATTTTATATACATATTACCATAAACGGTAGAATTATCTCAAGCTCAAGCTGTCGTGGCAATCACATAACATGAACTCCCTGGACAATATGGGTACAAGGCATGAATCTCAAAAATGTGTTTTGCCCTAGAGAACATAGTGGGAAAAGATGCCACTAACACTGCCGTTTATCCATCTGCATTCTGTCCTTAGTTCTGCAGTTACTGCCAAGCACATTTCCATGTATATTACCAATGGCTATGGCTTTGCATTTTTTAACTAGCGATCATTTTCTTTTTTTTAATACAATAGTTTAAATGTTCCTGCCTGGTTTCCTGTAACAGCTGCCCCAGTATCCTCTCTGAATGCCAAGCCTGATTCAAAACAGAGCCAAAGAAGTGGTTTCTGCTTCTTGTTCTGTTTCCTTTTTTCTATTATTTTCTTAGTTGTTCCAAAGGCATTTAACTTCCATTTATATAGATTTGAGCAAGAGAACATGATGTTCCAGTTTGCTCACTTCCCACATATGAAAAAATAAAGAAGTGTTTGTCTTTACAGATTGTTTCCTTTTCATCATAAAAGATGCAAGGAAAATGTAATACACCCACAAGCATTTGCACATATACTGTCACCTTGGAGATTCAGTATTGTAAGTGGGAGAGTAATCAAGTACTGAAATCCAGATAATATACTTGACCAGGACCACACTCTGACATTTTAAGTGTACATATTTGATGTAACTTTTACTGTTAATTACGAGGGGGTTATGAATTCTTGTATCATCTCCTTTCCACTGAAACCATACAGACGTTTCACATCCTATATGAGAGATTCTGATTGAAATAAACTTCCCCCCCCTCATTGTCCCTATAAGGTTTTGAGATAGTATGGAACGCACTAGTGCCTCAATGCATCACCTGTGTGACTCATTTGCTTTCCCTTCATCTATTAGAAGGAAGAGCCTTATCAGGAGAATAATAACAAAATCACAATACTTAATTTCAAAGATAGGAGGGAAACGGGGTGGGGGAGAAGAGAGCTGAATGGGGTGAAGAAGCAAAAAAAGCATAATGAGTAAAACTGGCTAGAAGTAACTGCTTTCCTAAACCATCCCTACATGACAAAGTCCTAAACTTGAAGAAAATTGTCATCTCCAGTAGGATTTCTTCTAAAGAAATCACTGATCTGTAAAACTGAATTCCTGCCACTTCCTAGCCCATAGGTCAAATTATCCAAAAAGCCCATTATTAAACACTCTTATTCTGCAAAACAAGATAGCCACATGGCAGCAACCCTTTTAACAGTAGTTCCCAACTTGTGTTAAATCATGATCTGTTGTTCCCAGATGGGTGTTCGAGAGAATGCTTTTTGGCATAAGCTAGATATATTCTAGGGATCTTTTCCAGCAATATAACCAGACAAATAGTACCTTTCCAGTGCCTGGAAACTGCATGTCAGTCTTCAGTTTATTATAATCTACATAGTTTTTCTTTTCTGCATCACATGGATGTATCATATGAATCAGGTCTATTGTACTCCTAGGGGTAACTGTAATTTTGCCTTACTATGTATCTATGTCAGTATAGTGCTACTCAGAGCTAGTACATTGCTGCACAAAGAGGCTCAGTTGTTTCTGAAATAATTTAGCTATAGAAACAAAGTGAGCAAAACCTGTGATATCCTTACACCATACTGACAGATTATATGCTATTTGGTCTGAGCCAGTTAGCTAAGCCAAAAAAACAGAACTAGGCCTGCAATTCTGTGCTAGAATGTGATCTCCTGTTTGTCCAAGGCCTTGCTCTGACACCTGCAGATTTATTACCTCAGTAGGGCCAAGGGAATATTAGTCACTTTGTATTGCTGTGTGTAGCAAAGACATTCTTTCTGAATTTACAACCCAAATTTTGCAGTCCAACCACTATATGGAAGGTAAGTCAAGCAGAAATGTAGGTAGAGTTACACTGGTCTTCTTGTTTCATAGATCTGTAAATTATTCTGTGTTAAATTTGTTTGTTTCTTTCTTTCTTTCTGATTGTAATATAACTTCTGTCTTTATGTAATTTATCACTGAGGAAATCTGGGATGTAAATTATATATGAAAATGAACACTGCTAAACTAGTGTTAAGTTCAGTGGTCAAGGATGTGTGGAAATGCAGTAGAAGCTCCAAGGAACAATTTGCCACCAGGAGAAATTCCAATTTATAGTTTATGTTGTAGTATTATCTTTATCACTCTTCAACATCTGCTGTGCTTTCAAATTTGCACATAGAATACAGAGTTTATTGATTCAGAAGAACTCAGCAGCCTTACATAAATACTTAGCTTGCAAAGTTAATGAGGAGAAAAGAGCAACATAATATAAAAGAAATTTAAGCTTAAGATCAGAATTTTATCTGTAATACACATACATTCTTTTTACTTATAGTAACATGCTAAGTCCTAGAAACATATGTTGTGTGTTATAGGAAAGAATAGATTTCATGGCACAGTAGGGGTGTAATTATTGAAAAATGCATCTGGATGAAGAAAGTTTATTTTCTAACTTAAATATCATTAAAGGATATGCCAAGTTAAAATACAGAATTGCATGGATGAGATTACTTAACAGTCAAATAGTACTTCTACTTTGCTGACTAACTTAAATATAGAAATTTCACAAAAGATGAGATTTAACTTCTTACGATTTTCTACTCCTGTTCACTTCCTTTTTTCTCTCATTTGTTGATTTCTTTTACTACTTTGGATCATGCGGTTCAAAAAGTGCTGTGACATAACTGATTGGTTCTGAAACATACATCAGTAGAGGGAATCTACAAGTAATTGGAAAGAAAGAGGCCTTTTTCAATTTTTTTTTTTTTTTCCATGTTCCATAAATGCATCCTGGTTTAACACACTCTTAATGAAAATGACTTACGCATTTTAACATGTCAAAAGTTTTATCGTTTTGTACTGTGTTCTAGGCCTAACAAAACACTTAGGAACATAAAGGACCATTCAGTGGCAACAGGAGATGTTCATGGCATTTCTTCTTTTATGGGTTAAACATCACAGTGCCCCAGTAATTAGTTTTCTTGAATGCTCAATACTTACATAAGCATTGTGAATTATCTTAGAGCTCTTGGAGTAAATTTTAGGTATTGCTGGTTGTTGCAGCATCAGGTCCCCTAGCAGAGCTGGGCCGTCTTTGGCTGACTTGGCCAACAGTGACTTCTTGTGAAAGAAATGTATTCCCCACTAAGGAACTTAAAATGTCCTTTTGATTCAAGTGACAGTGAGGTGGATAAGTCTGATACTCAGTCTTCCTCTGAAAAGGTCTGGAAGGAAAACAAAACAAAACAAAACAAAACAAAACAAAACAAAACAAACAAAACAAAACAAAACACCCAAAGTATGAAAACATATAAAGAAGAGAAATTACCATACCTACTATCCAAGTAAACAGCACATGTTTATTTTAGATTTACATTCCACACCTTAGGAACGTGCATTAGAGAATGTCAATCTCATCCATGGTTACAATAAATTCAGCAATAATCCATTAATTACTTATCCACCCACAGTTAGATACCACCAATTGCTAGGCTTCTCCTAGTAGAAGAGGGGTTTTGTCCTCATCTTTTAAAGGTATTGCATAGTTTCATGCAAGAAATATAGCCCAAATTCCTTGAATGTGCTTATGGAAGCTAATGTTCTTTTGAAGCTCTATCCTTATACCACGATAACTTGATTTCAGCATATTTCAGTGGCTGAGGTGAGGCTTCTTGAGAATTGTCTCAATTATGTTGGTGTCTTTTACAGCTTCAGTAGTTGTTTATTTTCTAAGACTTCTCTCAACAGTGTGAGAGTCTTAGTGTTGAGAAAACTGTATTGTAACCTTCTAAGTATGCTTGCCAACTATTAAAAAAAAAATCCTTTCTTGTTTGATCTTGAGCAGGTTCTGAGTCTGCAAACATTTACAATGATTCAGAGGAAGGTGGTCAATATGAAAGTAAGTTTCTGTGGAGAAAATATCTTGTTCTGAGGGAATCACCCTAAGTATTCTTTTACAGACTAATGGAGAGAAATATGTAGTTTTAAGACATAATTCCTCTAAACTGAAGTAGACATCTGAAAACATCATGAACTACATCATAAAGTGTCTATCTATCCGCTGTTGATAAAGACCTAGTCAGCTCACACAGATGTTTTCATAACTGATGTCTAAATCTAGGTGAGCTGTTTCTATGAAGCTTATAAGTAAAATATATAAATGATTAAATCTTTAAAATCATGTTTCTTCTTCATTTACATATGTATAATAAAAAGCTATTATTATCCTTGAAAATTCCATTTAGCTAGATTTCTAGATCAACCTTCACCCGTTTAATCTCCAACAAACCACACAAGACAAGTTAGTGCATAAGACACCTTATTAAACACACCAATAGATCTTTTGTGCAATATAATATTTGAAAGGCAGGCAGCCATTCTTGAACTGGATCCCATCATTTCCGATCATAATTATAAATGCAAATCTGTACTATATTATGGCTTTTTAAGTTCAAGTAAGCATCATATTTAAATATGTTTAGGTGAATCTCATTTCAGTAATATTTCATGTCCTTTAGTTTACTCTAACCTTTCAACTGTAGCTCTTCTCTTTGGACCAAGATTTCTTTGGACCAAGAATCACTTTATATAAAGATTTCAGCTGCTGCTTTCGTTTTTTATGTGGTTTCTTCTTATCATTCCCAAGGTTCATTACTTGTATTTATGTAGTAATTACAGTACCTCAAGCACATATGTTTTGATTTGTTATTAACTTTATCAGCCTGACTTTCTCCAAATTAGCGGTTCCCAGCAGTCTTGGCACTGTGCAGCTTAAATAAATAACAGCTCTTTGAATGGGTTTTCCTTGGTCTGCTAACATATGCTAGCTTGTCTTCACTCTTCCAACCTTCAAGACATGCAGCTTATAGTGTCAAATATAAGTTAAGCTCACTATTATGTAGTCATTGCTTCAAAATAGCAAATGATAATATACTCTGAAGACGTTTGGAGGGTGAGGATTTGCTTTGACCTATTTTGTCTAAATGAAGGGGAAAAAAAAGAAGAAAGAAAAACACAGCAACCTTGTTCTGAAGTGAAACTAAGAAAAGCATCCAGTACAGATCACTTTTAGTTATCCTTGATCTGATGCTTCTTATTATTGCACAAGGGACTGTAAGGCAGAGGAAAGTAAGGTCAGAGAATGTCCATCCCACAGTCTTTTATTTCTCCATAACCCACAATGGAGGGTTCAGAGTAAGGATTTTTAAATGTCTAGAACAGTTTATAAAAGAATTATGTTCAAATCACAGGGTTATCACCTGCCATTTTATGGTATACTTCAGCTATGAGAAATTTGCAATGTCTGCATGATGATACTGAAGAAAATAAAAAAAAAAAAAGAGCAGATAAATTTTTTGATGTTTGAAAAACAGGATTTTACAGTAATCCAAGAAAGGTTCTTGGATATTATGACAACAAATACGAAAAGCTGTTTTAGTAAAACAGAGCCATGTGTGACATACTTAAATCATTACTAGCTTTAAAATAGATAGATATTTTTAGACATGAAACACAGCTTAGTGACTATAGATGCATAGTACATTTTATTTTAGAACTACAAAATAAAATGAAAAGTCAAATTTATTTTTTCCCTGATACTTAATGACAGGGTTACTTAAAATGAATAAAGATTGTGCAGTAATTCAAAAATTATTAGTAGACTAATGTGCTGGTGTTGGCTGGGATAAAGTTAATTTTCTTCATAGCACCTAGTATAGGGCTACTCTGGATTTTTGATGAAAGCAGTGTTGATAATACAGTGATATTTTTGTTATTGTGAGCTGGGCTTACACAGAATCAAGGCCTTTTCTTCTTCTCACACCACCCCACCAGCAAGTAGTCTGGGGGTTCACAAGAATCTGGGAGGGGACACAGTTGGAACAGCTGACCCCAACTGACCAAGAGATCTCCCATACTGTATGACGTTATGTTCAGCATATAAAGCTGGGGCAAGAAGAATGAAGTAGGTGACATTTGGAGTTATGGTATTAGTCTTCCCAAGAAACTGAGATACGTGATGGAGCCCTGCTTTCCTTGAGATGGCTGAACACCTGCCTGACCATGGGAAGTGGTGGGTGGATTCCTTATTTTGCTGTGTTTGTGTGCATGGCTTTTGCATTACATATTTTATTTTTACTCAACCGATGAGTTTTCTCAGTTTAACTCTTCTGATTCTTTTCCCCATCCCACTGGGGGGAGTGAGAAGGTGACTGTATGGTACTTAGTTGGGGTTTGTTTGTTTGTTGGTTGGTTTTGTTTGTTTGTGAGGTTTGGGGTTGTTTGTTTGGTTGGTTGGTTTTTATTGGTTTGGGTTGGGTTTTTTTTTCCTTTTCTGGCAGCTATTTCATGAATATGTTAAAAAAAAAAAAAAAGTTAAACCAGGACAAATCATTCATTTACTTTGGTAAATTTTCTGTTGAATACAATAGGAGCTTTACCTAGGATGGAATAATAACATTAAGACCTCATTATTCATTAACGTTTATCTAATTTTAATAGATGCAGAAAAAATGATTATTTGACATCTGTCATACAAATCTGGAGCAGTTATGTTACATTATAGTGCACCACTAAAGGTATGTAAAGAAATATGTCACTAATTCTGGATTCAGTTCCTATGCTTCTCTTCCAAAAATATGCTGTTCAAATTGCTTCAGATTCACGTATTTATATCATTACATTAACGACCTGATAGAAAAATAAACACATAAATATATATATATATCCATGTATTTATACATAGCACCCAGAAAAACATTAAATAAAACATAAAGATTACATTTTCTCTTTTTATTCATTGCCCAAGTATTTGCTTATGGACTAAATGTGAATTCCAGCACAAGAGACTATGCTGAGAAAAAAATGAAACTCTGCTTGGCCTCTCCTCACAGTGGCACAGCTCTGCAGAGACAGGGCAGATGTCTCTCAGAGGGTCAGGGTGGCCTTGGCTGGATAGAGCTGACTGGAGCCAGTTGGAGCTGACTGGAGCTGGTTGGAGCCAGTTCTGCCACCCAAAAACCACATCACTGTCAATCCCCAGCAGAAGCTGCCACTGGTTCAGGGAGTGCTCCTGTCTGGCCGTGAGCAATGGCCTGACAGACCTGGGCTGCGGGGAACAACAGTCCCTTATGTAATGGGGCACAGAGGCGACCTGCTGCCTCCCCTGGTCCTGCCTGAAAGAGACAAGGGCACAGTATTACACCCTGAGAGTCTCAAGTGTGACCCCTGGTCAAGGGTGCTTCACCTGCTGTGGGCACTCTGCTCCTCTCCGTGAAGTCTGTGAGGCACTGGTGAGGGTGTAAACATCATACCCCCAACACCAGTGTCCTTGAGGATGATGATACTGGTGACTTTCAAGCCCAGAGGGAAAACGTTGTGGACCATTTTTGAGGCCCATTTGTATATTTCATCTGCATTATTAGTGAGATTTTTCTATACTGGCATTTTATACTATTAGGTGGTTAAAGCATTAACTGGACTAACAGCAAAGCCATAATTCCATACGTGTCTGTATGGATTGTCCCCTTTTGCCAACAGCAAAAGCAGTTGCTGTGCTGCTTCTGCTTAGCTGTACATCCCCACATCACCACATTTCCTCCTGCAACCACCATGCATACACAAACTTCAATAATTTTTCTCTTCTGTAGTCTCTGCTGCTGCTGTGGGTCCCCTGTTAACTCTACAGGGTCCTATAACCACAGAAAGACCCCATAGTTCCGCAGGAAAATTAATCTCACTTAACTTTGGATGTCAGTCCCTGTTCCAGAATCACTGTTGATTCCTAGTCATTAAATGGAGATTTTAAATGACCATTTATGGTATAAAGGTCTATACAAATGCCTAAAGCTAGTTGAGGTTAATTCAGTGCTTGCAGTTTTGTGAAAGGTAGTGTGCTGGATTACCAAGGTTTTTACAGCCTATGGTGAGACGCAGATACATTTCAAGGCAGATACATTTCAAAGGAAAATTAACTATAAAGTTATCTCAGGACTGAATCAAATTGCTGCCAGATAGGCCTACCAGCCTGTATTGACTACCCTAAATTAGAAACCAAAATGTTCTTAGGATAAATTCAGGTAATATAAAACCTGCAGATTGTCTGTGTTTAGAAAGATGCTAGAAGTTCATAGTAGTCATCAAGGTGTATAATTATTTCTGCACTAGGAAAGTGTGAGAGTTGTTTCTTTCTCTCAGCTTCTCCAGAGAGGGAGAAGAAGGAACTGGGAGGGAGTCTGTATCAATATTTCTAAACAAGAAGGAAAAAGACGTTTGACTTAAATGGGCTCATATGCAAGACCATATGGAAGGCATTATAGAAGACAGGTGAACTGAACTCCAGAAATTAAAATAGGAAACAGTAGGTTCATGAAAATTGAAGGAATTTATCAATAATGGGTAAAAAATGAAGAAAAGGTAAAGAACTAATAGAAGAGAGAATCGGTACAGTAGGAAGCAAAATTAATCTAAAGCAAAAAAAAGAACATACCTTAAAAAAAAATGTGAAGAAACATGTAGAACACACAGACAGAATGTTTAATGGATTGATTTCATGGACTATTTGTGCCTAAACTATTATTGTAAAACTGTTATACCTGATTTCTCAAATTATTTCCATATTATTGTGCAGACATTTTCAAGTGCTCACCAGATCCAAATAACTAAACTATGTCATGTTGGACCCATCATGTTTCTATAGATTACATCCTAATCACTGTAAAGCTCCGACATGTGCAGGTTTCTAGAAATGTATTTGACCTTTAATGAAACACTTTTTCTCAAGGCAACTGAGTTTTGTGATTATCTTGAGTACTTCCTTTAGACAGATTCCACTGAATAAGATACTGTATAAAAAATAACCCTAAAACACAAACGAGACTAAAATACTGATTTTTTTCTTTCTTAGACTATAGAACACTTTTTCAATGCCTGTGAGGAAACCAATTTTTGTTTCCCTTTAGCAGCTTTTTTCTCACTATTACCAATACTTGCTCCTGGGTTTCTTTAAATATTTCATGTTATTATGCCACATACATATATTTATTTAGCTTTTTTCTGTTACCTTTTCTTATAGAGCCTCAACAGCTCACTGTATCCAAGTATTTTACCTTTAGGTCTTTTTATTTCCTTTTTACAAATTGTCTTTCTCATAGTTTCCCTAAAACTCTTTTCCTCACTTAAGTCTTGTCTTTGTTCCATTGCAATATTGAATTCTATCTTTCATCATCAGACTAATTTCTGTCATATCCTTAAAGTTTGTGGCTGTGTTACAATTTCTTGGTTTCATACTTTTTTGTTCTAAACTTTCAGGCCTTGCAGTCAGTTGAGTGTTACAACTAGAGATTCATGAAACTCAGTTCACATGCAAATATTTTGCTGGGTTTTTTGTTCTCCTATGTTTTCCTGCTTTACATTTTACAAATCCCAAATTTAAATTTAAAACCAGATAAAAATCACTAAGTTCTTCATAATCTTATTGAAAACTGTTTTCTTTTTTAAAAAACTGAAGATACTTTTTTTACAGCTTAATTTTAATTTCATAATTGTGGTGAAGTCATCTCCTACTTGGCTTTTTACCCGATGTCAAATATAAAAAACTCCCTAAATGCCAGTTTATAGCAAGGAATTTCTATAATGCTGGATAAATAACCCTTCAGGCCCTATAGATCTTTTCTAATGACTTGCAAGTGGATTGATTATTTTAATATTGGAAAGACAAGTTAGATCAATGTATGTGTAATCCTGCTTTACAAGTAAAGGAATTATCAAAAAGTGATACTTCATAAAAAAAAAAAAAAGTGATATTATAATATAATCCCAGGCAAGAAAATCTGGTATTTGAATTACGGTTTGTGATACAGTGGAGGATCAATTCAATTATTTAAACATAGCCCGCAAGAGCTGTTTTAGATGCTGCACGTTATTTAAACATCTATATAGAACTGGTATATGGGACAGATATATGGTACCTGACGGAGCATTTTGCAATTCTAGGACATCTAAAGGCCAAACAACATGCTCTAGGATGTAGAGAATCCAAGAAGAAAGTAGGACAGAGGGCAGTGGTTTTAAATTGAAAGAGGCTAGATTTATATTATATATAAGGAAAAATTCTTCACAGGGAGGGTGGTGAGACACTGGAACCGGTTTGCCCAGAGAACTTATGCCCTTTAAGTGTTCAAGGCCAGGTTAGATGAGGCTTTGAGCCACCTGACCTAGAGGAAGGTGTCCTTGCCTTGGCAGAGAGTTTGGAACTAGATGATCTTTAAGGTCCCTTCCAACCCAAACTTTTCTATGATTCTGTACTTCAATTGGTAATGATTGTCTATATTTAGAAAACTGAAACAAGCTTTAGGATGGGATTCCATGTCTAACTGCAGGCAGTTTAGAATGCATACATCCAGATTCACCATAACAGAAAGATGTAAATATACTCTTTTCACAAAATTGAGGCCTGTTCATAACTTCTAAAAGCTGTAGCACATTATAAAGTTCCAGTATATTTGATACTTCATTTATATTAAATGATTTGCATTATTTTTTGTGGCATTGTTTAGGTTAATAATGTCATTAGATGAAAAACAAAGATAACAGGAAGTAGAGGAATATGAAAACAGGTCAAATGGTCACCAAAGATTTCAATAACAATGTTTGGACTGGGTATGTTTTAAGAAAAGGAAATGAAGAAAGAAAACAAAATGAAAAATGAAACACATGTTCTACATAGACACAAAGATTGGCAATACTGTTATGAAAAAAGCAACAACTTTTACACGGAAAATATGCATATTTTGGCTGGATAAGTTGAAAACATATGTACAAAATTTTCAATATAATAGAAAAATGTAGAAAAGAACCCCAACGTGAATTAAAATTAATTATAAATTCCAAATAGATCTAGGTTAGTTGTTGCTTCTCCTGATTATCATTCTAGTGATTTGTGGGAGGTAGTAATCTAATAAATGGAACAAGAGGCAGATATGACAACCATTACTCACTATGAGTTTCCTACAGACTCTTCCTATCCAGCTTTAGATGCCTAACAGGAAAATGCTGTTCTAAACTAGGATTATGTGTTTGTTTATATTTATATATAAATGTGTCAGGAGCAATCTAGACAACTTAAATTCTTAATACTTTACAGTGGTACCTGTTCTGCACATAATTTTGAGCATTTCTCTGTTACTTTGTAGGAAACTTGGGTGCTTAGATTGAATTGTTACTAGATTAACTTTCAGACAGCTAAATTTTGGTGAGATTGTGAGTCAAGAACCTAAATATCTGTTTCTTAAAACATCCAGAAGACCTTCAGTCTTGACAGTTAACAGAAGGTAGAAGCCTATTTAAATCAATGCCCTACTATCGACAAAATGACATTTTTCTTTCTAATATATGGGATATAGTCAGAGGACCTTTACTGAACTAGGAACAGAAAAAAACATATCACTGGAAGCAGTATAATGTGATACTGGTTCATTTTGAATGAAGTCAATAAATTATTACTGTGTCACCAAGAGAGGAGGGAAAGCTAAATAAGTTCAGCTCTTGAGCCTCCTGGTTTGGAAAGTGGAAAATTAGAGTTCTAGCTTTTCATCTAGCAAAAGTTTACAATATCATACTTAAATATTAACAATGCTGTCAGCAAAATATTCTTCCCACCTACACATATATGGTTATGTCATGTAAATCACTTCAACAAAAAGCACTGAGTGCCCTACCATATAGTGGCAGCACTCTGGAGGGGGGAACACTCACACACAGAAATATGAGGCAAATTTAATTAAGAGAATATTTAAGAAAATAATTTATTACATTTGTCTGGTGTTTGGGTGAAGACATCTAACCTTGAAGCTGTCAAAAGGTTTTAGGGTGTAATTACTCTGAGCCATCTGCAATATGGACACTTCTGTGAAGTAGTCATCCCAAGTTCTTTTTACAGTCAATTCAAAGAAATGGACATTTCAAAAGCACAGTTTAGCTTCTCCCAAGGTAGATGTCCTTATTTAGTAAGCAGAATAACTTTAAGTATGTTACTTCCTCTTCTAGATTATAAGTGAACCTTAAATTATTGGTTCAGCTGTTGACTTTTACTTTTCCTCAAGTTGCTGCCATCCTAGCATGTCAAGTAAATGACAATGTTCATAACTACACAATTATATCCAGACCAGTACTTTTCAGACTTCTGACCAGTCAGGCATAGTTTAGACTAAGAACTGTGTAGCGATAAGAGCTTTAGGCACACCTATACTGGTCTACTGAAACCATAATGAAGGAAAACTGCACTGCTGCCAGTACCTCAGTATGTGCTAAAAGTTAGGAATCAATGCAGGCAAATGAAAGCTTTTCTGAAAGAATTCAAAACATTACCTATCTACCATTTCAGCACATTAGTCATAGAGTAATTCTTATTCATTTGTTCTTTCTTTCCAAAATTATTTTTATATACTCAGAGTGTAGCCCAACAAGTAATATTTTTCACATTACTGATAAAAGGACTTAGACTCTTAATTAACTTGCAGAGCAGGGTCACAGGACTTTTCTGAGATTTCTTTAGACTCAGATGGATTTTGCTTGTTTTACAAGTGAAGTATTACTTATACTGTTAAGATATGAATTAGACTAATAGATTCTCAGTGAAATGATGAAACAGAATTTGTTACACTAAGTAATGTACAGACACAGAATGAAAATATTCCTGGCCTGAAAGAATTTAAAATGTAAGTGTAGGACATAACAGATGGTCATAGACAGACAGATGTGCAAAACCAAGAAAAAAATGAGTCAACATAATTGATTTTGTCATATTTGCTATTGTTAAGATTTTTAAATTTATCATGGAGAAGAAGAACTTAGAGGAAAAAAAAAAAAAAAAGATAATGAGAAAGCATTTTAGATATTTATAGGACAATAGTCCCAAAAAGAACCTACACAGAAAGACATAAATTTTAGCTAAAAATATAATGTGATGATAGAAGCTGTTTACTAAACCAAAAAGAGATCATCATCTGTGAAATGAGAAATCTAACATAATCAATGTTATGCCTTTGTTTTCTACACAATTTACATCTAGATGTAAGAAAATAGTGTCTTGATTACATAATGTTTATATAGTTAGAAAAGTTTGTGCCTGTCAATAGAAGAAGTATGATCACAGAATTATTATGGTGGCTATGCTATACTTGAGAAAGGGAAAGGGTATTATTTCTGTTGGGCCAGGAAGATGATGAGTATTTTTGTAAATAATTATGGAAGAACAGTGGAGTTCTTTCTGTAAGGAAGACAGAAGCAGCAGTAGGAATGGATCTGAGTATGTAGCATCCTTTAATAAGAGATCTTCAGCTCATATCTATAATCTCAATACAGTAACTTTGGTTTTTCTAAGCCTCTAAAAAGTAGATCAGAGAATCACACACTTCTACTTTGTTCCCTTTGATTGTTCCACCATTAACTTAAAATCTCAACAATGACTGGGAAATGTAAACAAATAGGAGTAAGTGACACATTCATGAAGTGCTCTATATGACTCAAATAGCTGAGTGTAACATGAGTAATGATTAATCTTCCTTTTATTATAAAAATTGGCAGCAAAATAATAAAAAAATTAAAATGTAATTAATTATAACAGATTTGTGCACCATTAATATAACACTGTTTGGGTGATTATATTTTATGTAACAAAGATTTTGCATAAAGGTCAATTAAAGTATTAGTATTTTATTATTTTTATATATGTATAAACATTTTTCATTTATAAGATTGAAAGCGCAACTTCATAAAAGAAAATTGTGTAAATATGGCAATATTGCAAACTTGATTGTAATACCTTGTGAATACTTGTAACGTCAGAAGAGTTATAACTGTGCTATAATTTCTGCTTATAAGCATAAGTCATGGAGGCAAGCAGCTCTGGTACTGGCAGGATCTGCAGCAGACAGCTCCAGCACGGTGAACAGAGGGATTTCCTGAGGTGGGAGAACCACAGAGGGATCAGACAGAGCCTCCAGAAGCCCGCAGCTTGCACCACAGCGATTGATGGGACCTGGGCTGGTCCAGGAGAAGTGGGAATCAAAATCCCACACTTGCATAAAAGAAGCCCTTAGAAGCACCAGTGACCGGGAGAGCCACCAACTGGGCAGGCAACCCAGACGTGGCACATCAGCAAGGGAGTGGCATGGCAGTTTGTGCGGTGTGTTGCACAGAAGTGTGCGCAGGAGGGGTGTTGAAACTGCCAACCATAGCAGGGAGAAATGGTGTCCACCCTTCAGAAAGCCATGTCCAAAAGCTGTGCATCCACCACGACTAACACAGATTTCCAGACAGAGCTCCAGTGTTAACATGTTGTTATCCAGGTGTCCAGCTGCAAGCTGTGCCCTGCTCTGATACCCATACTGGACATCAGCAGTGAGCTCACCCATGAGATGTGTGACCACACGGAGATGCTCCGCTGCTTAGTGACAGAGATCTGGGAGGAGGTGGGTAGGTTTAGGGCTATCAGGGACTCCGAGAGAGATAGACTACTGAAACTGAAACTGCATCTTACTTTCCCTGGGACAGGCCCAACAGGAATACAGGGCACATAACATAGGATTCCGTATCCTCTTTTCTGCCTGGTAGAATACAGCGATGTAAGGGACTGGGGACAATAACGACAAATTCCTGCCCCACACAGCAGGTGTGTCTTCTCTGTGATCACCCCACCTTGTCATGTCCCCTTGCATAATAGATATGAGGCACTACAAGTGGAACCAAACAATAACGAGTGTGATGGTTCATCTAGCTTGGAGGTGTCACCAGCTCAAGTCTGCCTCTGCCCTGCATCAAGGGTAGGCTGGGCAGTGCTAGGTTGATGGATGGACTCAGTGACCTTAAAGGTCTTTTCCCACCAGAATTATTCTATAATTATATGACTCTATATATTTATAAGGGCTTCTTGGGCCTTCTGAAGCAACTAAAGGATCACAGAGCATTCATAGATCACATGGGGTATGGTATATACATGACAAAATGGCAGCACACTGCTAGGCTATGGGAGGGGCTTTGTGTACTTATGGGGTAACCTAGAACATGTGGTTTCAGTTACCATCCAATCATAGGGCATTCAGGGATCACATTGTACAAAGGGAAGCAGGTAAGCTTGTCATGTTATGGCAGAAGAGAGGGGACTTGCAGGTCCAGCAGGTCATGTGAATGTAAAGCTTGGGGATGGAGTTTCTTCTGGGCATTGGAAACATGGTGCATAGATCTTACTGTTTACCTCATGTTATAGTTTCCCTCCAAGAGCTTCTTTTGAGTAAACAGATTTTAAAATGTGTTATATTTCTCCTGCAACTGATCTACAGCTCTTTATGTCTCCATTACACATTGCAATTTCTTCTTCTGGTATCAAGTTGTATAATATTTCCAAGTAATGTTTTAGAGGGCTAACAGTGAATGGAAATGGACAGTTTTAAAAGTTCTTTTTTAATGAAAAGGACATTAAAATGTTCACTTTCAAGAACTGTTTAATCATCAATTTCTATAGCAAATATTTCTGCTGGTTTCTCACAATTCTTTTCCTACCATTCACCCTAGTTAGCGATTCATTTTCTGATCATTAATTTGTCCTGCTGTGATTGAAATATAACTCCATATTCTAACATTCTTTCTAACAGTGCTGATTTCTGAAATACAATTAAGTGACATATAAAATAAGTGAGTTTACATGTTTAAATGTATTTCTTAAGGTAATTAGTCATATCACATATTATGAAATCACATGCAAAATCTACCACACTAAAGAATTTTTTATAACTTCTATAGTAGTTTTGGGCTGTGATGAGATGTTTGCAAGCTAATTAATTGGGCTGATGAACAAGCTTTCAGATCCCTGAGCTGTATGGATAATGATAAGACTTAATGAATGACGTGTCTGACAATGTTAACTTTTTCAGGTTTTTAATTTTAAGTATAACCAGCCCCCTACTGTGTGATCTGAAAGCTTGTGTGAGATGTATAAAACTTTTCATAATTCATGACAGTTATATGTCTCTGCATTCAGTATGGAATGATGACTGAGAAACCACCTATAGGTAGCCAATAGGTGCTACATAGAGGTACAGTCTTACCTTCTTATGCTTTAACACAAAAATCAGAAAGGCATTTTTGAGCTGGCATAGAGTTATGCAATCGGTTCTTCCTCATAGGTACTGAATGAAAAGGTGCCATTTTTGGGTTCCAGATAACTCTGACTCTGGCTGTGCTCTCATCTCCCTAGTGACATTCTTCTCTGTTGCCCAGTTCAGCAAAGATTTTGTCTGGTACTTTTCCTTTTTCCACAAAAAGAAAATATTTCGTGTTCTGTGCATTTGACATAGTCTAAGAATTAATCAAGCTGAGGATTCAGCTTGCCATAAATCTATAATGAAAAAATGAAAATGAAATCACCCTAACAAAATACACCCTAACAAAATACAACCCTGTTAATATTTCTGCATGGTCAGGACAAATGCTCAGCAACATCCTGTTAGTCCGATTCCTTCTATTGATAATTTGTGCACCAGGATCAAACTTTGCAATTTTGTATTTATTTCTGAACCCTGACCTAGTTGCTTTGTAGTAAATAGACCAGAAGCAGCATTTAGCATAGAGTTCAGATCAGAAAAAGTAAATAATTTTTGAGAAATCTGGAAGAAAATCCAGGATCCAGAGATCAGATTGAATACTATCTGGAATAGCTACTTATGTTATACAGACAGTGACCTATCCCAAAATAGTAAGAGAAATGTCTTGGTTGTCTGAGAGACAATGCAATGATGCCAGATGAGCTCTGATCACACTTCCTGGTGCCAGGTGCCTGTCATGTATAGAGGAATCACCAGCTACTGAATTTCTCTCCCTTAATTCTGTTACAAGCAACGAGTTGCTAATTGCACACTGTATTGTAAGTGAGTGCCTCTGGATGAAAACATGCTGTAAATGTGTGGAAAAAATTTATGGATGTGAATTTTTATAGGCTGGTTAGATGCTGTTCTGGTGAGATGAAAAGATGGAGGAAATACTCTAGAGAAAATTACCACTATGACACTCTAAATGCATTCTAGCTCAAAACCAGCAGCTGTGTCTGCAGTAACATCTCATATTGTTTGCATTCTGAAATTATATATTGCTATTCTGAAATATCTATTGCTGATCTGCCTATACAGAAAGGTAAAAACAGCAAGACTCAGCAGTTATCTTCATATGCCAGGAGCTGATAATCCTGTAAAACAGGTGATCATTCTTTGCCTAACAAGGTGAAGTTTACATCTCAAACAAGTAAAGCAAAGGTAACTACTAAAAATACAGAGACTAGTGGTATCACCTGTCTATAAATAGTCACCTTCTAATGCCATTTGAGCTGTGTTGGCACATCCTGACCATCTTCTAACTGCCACTGCCAGAGGAAATGGTCTCACATATGTTTTGTGTCACAACTGCCAGCCCCATATGGATAGCTCAGTTCCTTGCCTAAATAGTCTCTATGTAACTGTGTTTAGACAACTAATTTTGACTCACTTTACCTTAAGAATAAGAAGAAAACATCAGATGTTTTTACAACTCCTGAACAAATTCAGTTAATTATCACATCTGACATAATACAAAAATAAGGGGTTCTTTTTAATAAAATAACCTCAAGTAGATTTTATACAGAAAGACTGCCTGGCAGATGGGTCACAGGAAAAATCTATAGCAATTCAGCTGAAGAAAGAGTAAGAAACCTTTCTGATTAAATCTTAATGCAAATTGATTAAATTTTATGGAAGTAGATTAAGTATCTTTTCCTTTTTGTTACTTCACATACATCTAATAAACATTGTAACTGTGTAGACTACTCTGGATTTTGTTCACTTAACCTTATCTAGACAGGAATTGCTTCAGAGGAGCTGGAGAACAGCAACACCCTTCTAATCTAGTGGTAGGGATTGTATAAAATGGACCTTAACAATCAAAAATCAATCATTAACAGTCTTGATTTTCTAGAATATCCAAATAAAACCAGAGTAAGTTACAATAAAGTATTTTGGGTGTTGAACATCTGCCATATCATGCACCAAGAGTGGAAGAGGTTTTTCCCAGTACTGATGATAATCAAATTATCTATCTACTATACAGCAAGATAAGGGGAATATACTTAGATACCAAATTTCACTAGTCTGCTTGTCATTACTTTATCCTGAATAATAAAATTTTACCAACATCAGAATAGTAATGTGTCATGTATAATTTATGGAGGGACACTCAAACATAAATCATAGAATCATTGAGTCATAGAATCATAGAATGGTTTGAGTTGGAAGGGACCTTTAAAGATCATCTAGTCCAATCCCTCTACTATGGGCAAAGACTTCTTTCACTAGATCACATTGCTCAAAGCCCCATCCAACCTCGCTTAGAACATTTCCAATGATCACAGCTCCTCAGGGAAACTTGGTCTGGTTTCTCACTACCCTTATAAAAAAAGTCATCCTCATGTCCACCCTAATTCTGCCCTCTTCCACTTTAAAACCTTTGCTCCTTGTCCTGCCACTACAGTCCTTGGTAAAAAGTCTTTCTCCATCTTTCTTATAAGTCCCCTTTATATATTGAAAGGATGCAATAAGGTCTCACTAGAGCCTTGTCTTCCCCAGGTTGAACAACCCAAAGCTGCTCATAAATTCCATGAGGTAGACTGGTAATAGAGCTATATAAAAAGCCTAGAATAAAAAGCTTTGATGTAGGTAGGTACCTTTCCTACATTTACATCTGGTCAGGTGAATCCCATTGGATGTTCCTCTCCATATCCAATCCTGTGGATTTTTAAGAACAAGAAATTACCTTAAAACTCATTTATTTTTGTTAGAAGCACGTCCTTTTAGCTTAATGCGTCAGGAATTAATTAGTCACTTAGGAAGTAGGATATTTAGACATTCCACTGTAATACATTCTGAGAAAATATTTTGCCTGTGAACCTGAAGGACATTAAAGGAGGGAACACACTGCTTGCTACTGTTGTGCTGAAGCCTTCTCATTGTGTATTTAGCAGTGGGCCTAAAAAGGCAGAAGAAAATTTCTCTGGAGGTTGTCAAGTCCAAGCCTCTTATTAGAGCAGGGTCAGCCAGTGTAGGTTGCTCTGGACCATGTCCGGATGGGTTTTCAAAATCTCCAAGGACAGAGACTCTGCAACCTCTCCGTCTAATTTACTCCAGTATTTTACCACCCTCACAGTGACTCTTTTACCTTATATTTAAATATTTTTTTCTGTATTTTGGTTTGTGCCTATTGTCTCTTGTCCTTTCCCTGGATATCAATGAGGAGGATCTGTTGCTGGCTTCTTTACAGACTCTCCAAATATATTTAAAATATTTATAAATATATTAATAAAATAAATATATAAGTATATAATATTTTCCATGTGTTTTCTGCACAGGATACCATCTGAGCCTTTTCTTCTCTTGGCAAACCAATCCCAATCCTCTCAACCTCTTTTCCTACATCAGATACTCCAGTCCTTTAATCATCTTCATCGCTCTTCGCTGTTATTTGCTCCAGTATGTGCATGTATTTCTGGTACTAGGGAAACCCAGAAGTGGACCCAGTACTCTAGTTGTGATGTCACCAGTGCTGAGTAGAGAGGGAAGATCACTCCCTCAGCCTGCTGGAGACGGTCTTCCCAGTGAAGTCCAAGAGTCTGTCAACCTTCTCTGTTGCACAAGTACCTTGTAGTTCATGCTCAGCTTGTTGTCCCCTAGGACCCTCAGGTCCTTTTCTGACAACCTGTTTTCCAGACAGTTATTATTCCCCAGATGAAAGATTTTGTATTACTCCTTGCTGAAATCAATTACTTTCGTCTCTGTCCATTTTTCCAGCTTGTCAAGATTCCTCTGAATGTTGCCTCAACTATTAGGTGTATGAACTGTTCCTCTTAATTTCATATCATTCATACACTTGCTGAGGATGCAGTCTGTCTCATCATCCAGGTTGTTAATGGGAATGTTGTACGGCTTTGAGTTCACTATCTTTTCAATCCATCTTACAGTCAACTTCCCCAGTATGTCCTTCATCAGGTTGTCCATGAAGATGATATAGGAAATAGTGTCCAAAACCTTAATAAATTAAGACAAACAACAATCTCTACAGCAAACCATCAAGTCAGTCACCTTATTGCAGAAAGATGTTCAGTGGGTTAAACATACCTTTCCCTTCATAAAGGCGTGCAAACTACTCCCAAGCACTTTCTTGCCCTTCATGTGTCTTAAAATAGTTTCCAGTTTTAGTTGCCTCGTCAACTTTTCAGGAATCAAGGTGATGATGAACACCCTGTAATTCCATGATCTCCTTTCTTGCCTTTCTTGAAGATAAGATTGTCTTCCAGACCTGAGGAACCTCCTTTCAAAGATATTTGAGAGCGGTCTTGCAGCAACTTCAGCCAGCTCCCTCAGCACTCATAGGTATGTCCTGTCTGGCCCCATACACTTGTTTATGTCCAGTTTGATAACATGTTCCCTTCTCCAGTGAGAGTAAGTCTTCCTTGCTCCAGACTTTACCTCTGCTGTCAGGGCCATGAGACTCCTGAAGGCCATTCTTATCAGTAAAGCTTGAGATGAAGAAGGCATTGAGTACTTTGCTTTTTTACATGTCTTTCACCACCAGGGTCCCTGTTTTATTCTTTAATGGGTTTACATTTTTCTAAGCCCTGCTTCTGCTTCATGGGTAGTTGTTTAAGCTCTTCTTTTGCACTTCAGACCCCCCACAAGACTCAACTCTAGATGGGTTTTGGCTTTCCTAATCCATTCATGCAGGCTCAGATACTGCCTCTATTTTCTTTTCCTGCGTCACCTGTCCCTGCTTTGACATGTTTTATGCTTCCTTTTAATGCTTTTGTTTAATCAGAAGCACCATGTTCATCCATGCAGTCCCATTGTTATGGTCCTGTCTTTTTTTCCCCTCTTCTGTCCTCTTAGGGTCCTGAATTCCACCATCTCATGGTCACTGAAACCTAGACTGTCCCTGACCCTCACATTTTCAAACAGTTCTTCCTTGTTTTTAAGTATGAGGTTCAACAGACTATATCTTTCCATTGGCTCACTGATCACCTATGTTAGGAATTTTTCATCAGTGTGCTGCAGAATCTTCTGGGGTTTCTTTTGCCCTGCTGCATTGTCCCTCCAGCAGATACTGGTGTGCTCATGTTTCCCCTTGAGGACCAGAGCACGTGAATGTAAGGCTTCTTCCAGCTGTCTAAAAAAAACCCTCAGCTACTTCCTAATCAAATGGCCTAGAGCAGACACCTACCACAATGTCACTCATAGAATCATAGAATCATAGAATGGGTTGGGTGGGAAGGGACCTTAAAGACCATCTAGTTCCACCCCCCCTGCCATGGGCAGGGACACCCTCCACTAGAACAGGTTGCTCAAAGCCCCATCCAGCCTGGCCTTGAAGACATCCAGGGATGGGCCATCCACAACATCTCTGGGCAACCTGTTCCAGTGTCTCACCACCCTCTCTGGGAAGAATTTCTTCCTGATATCTAATCTAACCCTCCCTGATTTCAATTTATCCCCATTACCCCTTGTCCTATCACTACAGGCCCTTGTAAAAAGTCCTCTGCCAGCACCCTTGTAGGCCCCTTCAGATACTGGAAAGCTGCAGTAAGGTCTCCTCGGAGCCTCCTCCTCTCCAGGCTGAACAAGACCAATTCTTGCAGCCTTTCATCACAGGAGAGGTGCTCCAGCCTTCTGATCATCTTTGTGGCCTCCTCTGGACTCGCTCCAAGTGGTCAATATCCTTCTGATATTGAGGGCTCCACAGCTGGACTCAGTACTCCATGTGGGGTCTCACCAGGGCAGAGTACAGTTCATGCTGGTCTGCTTGCTAATCTTAAGCCATAAAACCTCAAGAAGGTTTCTCGCCCACACCCAGACAGACCTCCATGCATTTCTAGTGCTGTCACATGAAGGGGACTTCCCTGCTTTCACTATCACAGTCTGTCTTCCTTAAAGACCCTGAATCCATTCATTGCAACAGTCCAGTCATATGAGCTATCCCACCATAACTGTGATCTGAATGAGACCATAGCCCTTCAAATGCACAGAGACTTTGAATTCCTCCTGTTTGTTCCCAATGTAGCATGCATTAGTGTACAGGTGATTCACAGAGGTGCCTAAACATATTGATTTCTCAGAAACAGCATGGGATTATTCCCCATAATGTTGCCTTATAGATAGTTTCCTACTTATGTGTATACACTCGGAGTGACCGCAACCCAGCCTTGTTCTGTTGATGATGAGGTTCCTCTTTTTTACATGACCCACATCCTATCCAAACCTATCTACCAATTTCTCACATAATTTTTGGTCATTCTTTCCTTTCCCTATTGTTCCTAGTTTAAGGTTCTTCTAGACAGTCTGTTAGAAAAGATACTTTTGCCTCACTTTGTCAGTTGAATCATGTCTTTTCCATGCAGTGATCACAGAAACCAAAATCCTGTTTTTGACACCAGTTCCACAACCAATTCTTGACCCACATGATCCATTCACTCTGTCTCAATCTCTTCTCCTGCACAGTTAGGATGAAGAAGAAAACCACCTGTGACCCCATGCATTTGATCATCACTCCCAGAGCCATACTTGATACTTTCTAGGACATCCCTGGCAGTATAATTGATGGCCATGTGGAAAAGTAGTAGCAGGTAATAGTCTGAAGACTGGATGGGCCTTGTCATCCTCACTACAACTCAAGTTTAAACCTCCAGAAACCAGAAAACCGCCCTAGATGCCAGGTCATCTTGGCAGATGGGAAACCCTGTTGCCTGCAGCAGGGAATCTCCTACTACTAACACTCTCCGCTTCTTTCTGGTGCTCCTGTGTGACTCAGATGCTTCTATTTGTAGTGTTCCAAATACCTCATGAACTATGAGGACAGTGAATCTACCCTCTAGGTAGAGGCCTTCAGGTGTAGCAGGTGTCATCTTCCTTGTGCCAGCTTTTACTATCAATGGAGTTTCTACTTGCCACCCTGACAGGTAGATTCCGCCTGCCCCTCTCCTGCAGTTGGAGGTTTGAGGTCTTGAAGCTGCAGTCTTTCAGAGAAGAGCCATTCAGTTTGCTTTCTTTGCATTTTTGATGCTGCTCAGCCTGCTGACCTCTTCCCGCAGCTCTTTCATTTGGTGACACAGCTTGTTGACAACTGTATGGCTGCTACAAGCTGTTTACACCATCTGGCCTAACCTCAGTGAGGTGTCCCAGGCACCCCCTGCCACTTGAGATTTGTAGAACAGAATCCTTCTTCTGAAGATTTGTCTGAGTCAAGCCTTCAATGTTTCAGGGACAGTAGCTCTAACAGCTGCTGGGAGCTGTGCCCTGCCACCTGTGGCACGTCACCACTGTAGCTGAGGACACGTATGCGTGTTGGCACCGAGCTGCTGGCTCCTTCTTTGTGCCTTTCTGCACAAACTGCTGCATATGTTATCTGCCTCAGTTAGCTGCACACACACTGCTTTGCTGAATGGAAAAGGAAGCATAGCACTACTGCAGCACTCACCCCAAAATGAGGTATCCTGAAGGTAATTATTTAAAAATTAATCTCTTGACCCCAGCCTATCATTCAAAATGATTGACTGAAGTACCTACTTCTGAAGCAGTCTGTAGACTGTTAAGAGATTCCAAAGGGTAGAACCAGATATAAAACTGCATCTCATAGGTAGCTAGTAACAAATGCTAGGCACAGTGTTTTGGAGACTATTTTTTCGTCCTTTTTTCCTGATTTCCTGATGTTCTCTTCAGCATAGTTCTCCCCTGAAATGCAGAAGCTGGTGTATGTTCTATTTTTATATCACTTTTAAAAGAAAGTACAGGAAGATATAATGGTTACCAGAAATTAATAACCTCGTTCAGGGAATGAGAGCTGCAAGATTAGTTTCACCCTTCCCTGAAAGGATGATATTCTGTTAAGGGCAAAGATACTTTTTTTCAGGTGTTTGGGTTTTTTTATCAAGTGAGTGTTTAGTGAAAGATGCGTATATGCTTCTGCTACTAGGCAACCTGATTTCAGGGAACACCTATGTAGATATAAAAATATAGACAACTGAATAAATTTGTTTTTTTGCTCTAGGAAGTTTACATTCTTGGATTTGTACTGACAAAATTTCATCAAAAGTTACAAAACGTACCACCATATTAAATATTACTCCACTACACATAATAATGTTTTGTAGTCCATTGCTTTATACACTTTCCTGTGAATGACAAGGTTTTATTTTCCTGTGGCTTACCAAAAGACGGGTACCCAACATAATTTGTCTGGCAAAGATCCTCACAACTAGCATGTTACAGAAAACATTTATATTAGAAATTCTTGGAGAAAATGAGTCAAGATTTATCCAAACAATTAAGTGAAATTCACAAAACTGTCTTATCTTTGGCTTGTAATCACTTTCAGTGTTTTTCTATGCTGATGTGGATGCTGAGGAATTTTCACCACCTAAACTGACTTTTCTAACAACTCTAAACAAATTTAAAACAACATGAACAACTAAACAATAACAACTAAAATGTTTCTGCAGTGTTTGGTGCTCACGGCAAATAGATTTCCTGATTCAATTTTTTGTACTAAGAATTTTACACCTTTCCTGTTTCAAATTGTAGGCTGCAAAGTTGGGATGTTAGATTTCACATCTAATGGGCATATACATTTATTTTAAAAAATTATAGTAAATTCCCTACATGAAATCTGTGATACAACTGGAAAGGTGCCTGAGAGATTAGTTTGGAGATTACTGTTTCTAGCTTCTATTGAAGCTTCTGCCTTGTTGAAGATGATTACTTTACAAAGATTTCAGTACTGTAGTCTAACCATCCACTCAGTGTTCCATGATACATAGAAATCAGTTTTGGTTATTTTTTTATCCTGCTCTTGGTTTCTTTTCCAATTCCTACTGCCATATTAGTGGAAAGCAATTCAGAAGATGAAAGTATCTGAAGTCCCCAAATTTGATAATTAGGGATGTGGATTCTAAAGGACTGAGTTAAAACAGACCA
>NW_010269995.1:0-7244 GCF_000690775.1 Eurypyga helias
GGCCTCCCTCCCCGCTCCGCGCTGGGCAACGCGCCGGAGGGAGCCGCGCCGGGCGGAGGCCGGGGAAGGGCAAGCGGTCATGCTCTGGTGCCTGGTCCTGCTCTGCCTCGGGGCGCTGAGCATCCCCTTCACGTGTTAAACTCCTCTGACTGGCAAAGCTACTTGGAAATACTTTCTTTTTTTCCCCTTAGTTTGGCAGTTCGGTGTTATGTCGGTGCAAAACTCGGGTAGGGATCGCTTCCTGCTTGCTAGGAGGAATTTTAATGGGAATCTAGGCTGTGGCAAAACATCTTTAAGTGACTAGATACCGTACATATACTACCGGCAGCCTAAATGCGTTTAATACTGCCTTTCAATATATAATTGAAATATAAATGAATTAATATGTAATTAACACGGCCTTTCAATATATATGGCTTCACAAATATAAACGAGATGGTGTAGTTTGAACTTTTAGAAGAGCAAGGGTTTAAGTGAGGGAGGCTTTTCTGTAGTTTAACAGTGATAAAGGCTGGATATTGGTAAGTCGTGATATTGGGCGACTTATAAATTCTTAAATGGCTAATAGGGCCTCAAAGATTTTTAGGTTAAATTTGGCTTGCTACCGTGTACTTCAAGCAGATTTTTTTTTCTCAGTGGGAAACCATTGGAATACTCTACTTCCTCTGGTTTATGACAGCAAGTTATTTTCTTTTATTGTAGTTCTCTTAATTCTTTTTTTTTTGGGTGAGTGCAGCCAGGTCTAAACTTGCTTGATTGAAAATCACTGTATGGGAGTGTTCTCAAAGGTTCAGGAAAAAAACAATCTGTTTTTTTTATCAGTCAGTAATGTGAGATGCTACAGAGGAGATATAAGCTGGTTTTTTGTCTTGCTACAGGGAGTACTCTTCCCAAAGTAAGACTGTGGCTTTGCTTTTGTGCCACATCAGCATCCTGCTATCGCATCTGGTGCAACATGGACCGTTTTCTAGTATCTGTTTTAAAACAAAGGTGCCATAAATGCTAGGTCAGACTAAAATTTTAAAACACCATATGTGTGATGAATTTCATCTTGATAGTGCTGATTGGAAGGGAGGATAAAGTTATCTTACTGTCTTTTTGTTATGTTAGCTAAACACTTGTGAGGAAAACCAAAACAAAAAGGACTTTTAGGTGGTAAATGTAAACAATTTAAAATAGGCTGGGTGTGATGTAGCAGCATTTTAGGCTTAGCTTTGATCAATGAAAACTTTAGCACTTGAATGCACCAATTTTTATACAGTGCTTGTATTGGATTTGTTTAGTTGATTCACTTGATTGTAATTAGCAAGTGCTCGCTTTGAGACAAGAAGAAAATAAATACTGGTCTTTATTACTGTTGGTTTTGGCTTCCTAAAACATTTGTATCTTATACTGCTAAAAGTTAGTTCTTAATATTGATCACTGCTAGATGTTACTCTTCAGAATTGTGACTTTCAGTGTGCATTCTCTGTTGTGTGCTGTGATGGTATTTACTGGGTGAATGTAAAAGAAAGGCTCAAGCAGAGGCAGAAATGGCATGACCTAAGGGTAGTAGAGTTGGTCAGCAGTTGGAGACACAACTGCATTTCTTTGGTCACTTAAAAGTTGTGGGTTTTTTTGGTGTTTGATCTCTTGCCTGTGGCTTCACATTTTGTGGAATGGAAATAACAACATTTCACTACTTATCAGCAATATTTAAATGCACATTATGGTTGTGCAGTATTAAGATACAGGTGTGATTAAGGTAGGTAACATAGCTGAAATTTATTCAGCACATCCAGAAGATATACTTTTTGGTTTTAAATCCAAAGTGTCTAGGGTGGCAGGTGCCATTTGCTGCCTTCAAAAAAGTGGGTTTGGTCCATTTAGCCCCGAATTATCTATAAACCAAAGTGATGTGCAAATATTTGTCAGGCACTTAAACACTGTAGAAATACTGTTTCTATTCCAAATATTTTTCCTTTTCATTAGAATATGAAAACGTAAGTTGATTATCCTCAAATAAAAAAGGTTTAATGTGTCTGGCTGTCAACCTGCTTATCATTATTTCTGAACATAATGACATCTTCTAGTGTCTGTCCCTCTTAAAAAGATAAATTTCTAGCTTTTGATTATTTTTCTTTTGTATCAGGCATGAGATGAAATCTTTCGGTATGTGAAAATTATGTTCCACATATATAGCACTTAATTTTCTTGTGGTTTGATTACCCACTTTAGAGCGCTGACAGTGTTGTAAATGACCATCGCCTTCATTCCGCACAGTCCTGAATGTTCCTGCTGTGCATTGCACTGGCAAAAATAGTTAAAATGACTGATCTGGCTGGGAGAGGGGGAAGCTTCTTCCTCAGTTCTTCATCAGGATCCATTCTTTGATCCAGTCTGCTGTGTGGGCATGCCACATCGGCTTTTACCATGGGGGAGAGGATGGTATGGCATGGGTGTGACAGTCCGAGGCAGGCAGGAGGTGGCTTTTGCTTGTGCTAGCAGAGGTGGGCTTGTATCATAGGTCAGACAAGGACTTGAGACAGGATGGAGTTTGACCTGTGAGGACTGCAAATAGCAGAGTTAATGAAAGGTCTTTTATGTTAATGAAGCATAATTTGTATGGCTGTCAGGAGCAACAAATCAAATGTCCAAAGACTGCTGCACTACTCTGTATTATTAATGCCAGTTACCCATCAAGGTTACTCATGTTGAAGCTGCTCCTGGTGTGTCAGGATTCTGGGTTAGGTCAGTGTTTTGGTTTAGGTGAATATTTCCATAAGTGTTTCTAATATGAAATGATTGCCCCCTCTCAGGCCTTACTGACGGGATAGACAGTCTCTTGTTTGGCTCACTTCAGTAGAGTCTTCCAAAAGATTAATTACTTGTATATTTAAGCTGGGTATCATTGTGTCTTACTACATAGGTTTAATAGCTAGAACTTACATTCTTGTACAGACCGTAAAGTCTGAGTGTTTTAATCAAAATTTTCTTTGAACCTACCTGGATTCTAGTGAAGCAAAACTTGCATTTTCTCTTTTTGGAGAAGATGACAAATCCTAGCCTCTTTCCTGCTGTCTAAAACAAATATCTAGATTTTTGTGTTGTTACTTGGCATTTCTTTATATTGAAAACTTAATTATATAATAACATAAAAAACCCCAAACCCCACCCTTCCTTTGCTTATCTGTTAGTTAAGAGCCTCAGGGCTTAGTTTACCACCCAAGATGAGGACACTTAATCCTAGACCCCAATACCTTTCTTCTTAGAGTCTTCAAGGGGAGTGAAATAGTGAAGAATTACAGCTTGCTTTGAAGGGATGACACTCGTAATAAACGACAGGAAAAAGAGTTTGCTGTTTAACACACATGTTTTCAAAATATCCTGGCAAATATCTAACGAGCGTATTAGTCTACAAAACCACTGAGGATTGTTGAATAACGCTGTACAATCCCGGTTTACTACATCAGTCACCTAGTTCCTTTTTACCCTTGGATTTCTTTTTTTTTTTTAATGGTAAGTTTTGGTATGCATCTTTCTGACCTATTTCCTGTGGGGGTTTTGTTTTGTTTTCCTTCCTGTCCCATACTGTGATACTGAGGAAGCCTGCTTTTGAATGCATCTGTCTTGTGTTTGGTTGAATTTGATACTGAAAAAGATTTAAGTTCTAAGTGAGGCGTTTCTGTTCTTCCTTGCCGCTGCCACCTTCTCCTCTTCCTAGTTCCCTGGCACCTCACAAGTTGGGAGGTCACACCGTAGCTCACGGCGCAGAATAGTAGAGTACAAAGTCTCTTTACATGACCATCTCTTTTCACAAAACTCGTAGGAGCTTCCTTATCGAAGAGAATCAAGCTGCTTGTTGAAGGATGGTTGGAAAAAGGCACCAGGCTCAGAAGTTAGCAGTAGTATGGTTGTGGATCGCTTCAGACTAATACGAGAGTTGGCAGGAAAGGATGCTCACGCTTCTGTGGGCCTCCGGCTTGCACTGAGTTGGGTGTTGGAAATCATAGAGCTTGGTCTCTCTTTTTTTCATTCTGTTCTTCCCACCCATACTCCTGGGAAACAGTCCATACTGATCAATTCCCCCATTTTGCTCAGTTGCTGCAGCAGGAGTGCAGTATGGGCAAGGGAAGGGTGATTTATCCTTTCAGCAGTAGCCTGTATTTGGGTTAGATGAAAGTGGTTGTGTAAATGCCAGTCGTCATTAAGGGGATAAACAACACGTTGACACCAGGAAGTAACATCATTGGGGTTGTAGATGTCCCATATGGAATGTTGTATGATAGTGTTTAGTAACGCTTTGCTTTTATCCTTGCAAGGTTTTTCCCAGACTTTTTCTGCTCATGGAGTTCTTGCTGCAAAAGACTTTGGTCCTCTTCCTTGAGCTCAAGGACTCTGCCACTGTACGGTAGTGTGTGCAGAATCCCATGGGTCCGCAGGCAGAGTGAGAGAGCTCATGGAACCATTTTATGCATCCCGTTGTGGTTCTACAAGCTGATTGTAGCTCTCTTCAAGAAGTGTGTGTGTTTGTAGATGCCTGTGCTGGAAATCCATTTTGCTTTTATCTAAATTGTAGTGGATTTTTATTTAACTGCTGTCTGGTTTCTTAAGCTTTACTTAAATACTAGAGTTGTTTAGAAAACCGTGGTCTTTTTCAAAGGCAAACATGCATGTTATTTCTTCTCTGAAACTGACGCATGGTTTTCCCTAATTGTAAACCAAATCGTTTTCTGAAGATAAGATGTATGGCCAAAAATTCTGATTGGAGGACTGGAATGAGACCTTTAATTTTTGTGCTGCGCATTACCTATCCCTTTGAACTGGAAGGGATTGGAAAAGTTTGAGGAGGGAAGAGAGAGACAAGAGTTTTGCTTTGAATTGTCTTAGAAGTTTATATCTTGACCTAACAGGTCTTTTTATTTGAGAAATATTAGTAGTATGACTTGCATGCCTGCCTGGACCTCTCTGATTTGATGACTGCATGTTTGGTTAATGGCTGACCCTAGTAGGGATCCCAGCTGATGGGATTTTCAGTCAGTCTTACCCAGTGGAAGACTCCCAAATTACTTGGGTAATTTGATAACCCAACATTTGAAGTCACTAAATGAAAATGAATATGGATTGATGGTATTGCAAATTCTTAAATATTACCAAAAGTATATTAAAATATTTCTAGTTGGGACTTCCTAGCCTGAAGGCTCAGTGAAGAGCTACCAGCCTTCTATATTGGGATCTCTCTTTGAGAAAGGTAATGGACAACTGATTGCAAGTTGTTACTTATAGAATATTTTTATGACTATCTGTTTTGTGTAGTTAAACATGTTCATTAAAGGTTAATCTAAGGTATTCTAGCAGATGTGGATAGATGAATTTACAGCAGTTGCCTTTTGAAGTGTATAGGGGAGCATAAAATGACTTCCTGGAAAGTAGGTGGTGCTACATTTCAAGGATCTTGATTATATATTTTGCCTAGGTTTAGTTTTGCTAATGTTAGACCTGTGGAATTGGAAATCTCACCCTTGGACTCTCAGGGAAGGATAGATACTGTCACTAACAGGAAAGCCTGCAGAAGACTTTTAAAGATGGAAAGGTTCCCCCTTTTCTGGTGTGGACAAGGAAGTGCTGCCATATGTAATGTGCACTGTGAAACTTATGTGAGACTTTGTCACCACATTTTGTAGGATATTCACAACAGTGCTCAACAACTGTGGTGTTTTCCTTCAGAATTTATACCCCTACTTCAAATGAAGTGCTGCTTGTCTGACAGGATGACATGATGTTTCCAGTCAGTAGAAACTCTTCCTGTTGCCTTCAGACTAGCCTGTTGATGAAAATCAATTACCCAGGGTGAAATAGGTATGCCATTTGTGCGAGCACATAATCTTTTCTGATGTTTTCTGCAACACTGCTCCTATTGAAATATAGAAGACAACATAAAAACCTATTTTTGAAACAAATGGCAAGGGTTTTCTGCTCTCTTTCCAGTGCAGTGGGAACGGAATTTTTCATTAGTCGTTTGATGGGACTGAAATAATTCATATTTAGGGTAACTGGGCAGATGCTGAATGATTGGTACAAGATGCATTCATCAGAACTATCTAGATCCAGAAGGACTTCCTTACTTCGTGTGTTACTCTGTAAAAGGTGTATGCCGTGTAGGTTACTACTTACCAATCCATATTTTTTATAAGAAGTCCTTTTTAAGGAAAGAATGGGATATTGCCAGGCCACTATTTTGCTAATAATGTTAAAAAAAAAAAAAAAAATTGCCTTTCCACAAATGTTTTGAGGAAAAACCATAGTATCGGTGACTTAAACATTTAGAGCAGAACTGAATAATGCCTGTTTTTATTGTAGTGCTTTCTAGGTTAAAAATAATCTAAAACTGCAGCATTCTTCTGGCATGTAAGGCAAAAGGTCTCGGTCCAAGCTTAGTGAACTGCATGAGTCCCCATTCACAGGAGGGTGAGTGAACAGCTTTAGCCAGGGAAAGGCATCACTAAACAAGAAGGGAACTTAACTTTTCGTGTAACTTTACAGCTATTTACACTACTGCTACATGCTGAACAGCCTCCTAAACGCCTGCACTCCGCGCTCGGAGCGTGTTGGGACTCTGGGTGCACGTGATACTCTGTCCTGACAGCACGTGGCTGTTGCCAAATGTGGAGCTGCTGCTTCTTGATTTGAATACTGCTGTGCAACTTATGACAGTCTTGTTCATAATTGCTTTTAAGGGTGTGAAAGAGTTAAGTTTTCCTGTGTAAGTGGGTTCATTTGGCTTAACTGAGTTCCAGAGGAAAATGTATGCCCAAGGTAGTGGCAAGGTAGGTTTGCCATAGTACCTGGGGTGTGTTGACCCTGTCTGGAGGCCAGGTGCCTATCAAGCTTCTCTCACTCCCCTCCTCAGCTGGAAAGAGGAAATAAAATATGATGAAAGGCTCATGGCTTGAGATAAGAACAGAGAGAGATCATTCAACAATTATTGTCATGGGCAAAACAGACTCAACTTGGGGAAAAAGGAAAAAAATCGCTAATCAAAGTGGGGTAAAAAGAAAACTAAACCCCAAATCTTAAAACACCTACCCCCACCCCTCCCTTCTTCCCAGGCTGAACTTCTCTCCTGCTTTTCTCTATTTCCTTCCCCTTAGCGACACAGGGGGATGGGGGTTGTGGTGGGTTCATCACATATAATATCTGCTGCTTGGAGGACTCCACACTCTTCCCCTGCTCCAGCGTGGGGTCCCTCCTACGGGAGACAGTCC
>NW_010269995.1:7411-19446 GCF_000690775.1 Eurypyga helias
CCACAGCTCCTGCCAGGAGCCTGCTCCAGCACGGGCTTCCCACGGGGTCACAGGCTCCTTCAGGCATCCCCCTGCTCCAGCGTGGGGTCTTCCCTAGGCTGCACGCGGATCTCTGCTCCCCTGTGACCCTCCTCCACGGCTGCAGGGGCACAGCTGGCCTCACCATGGTTTGCACCGTGGGCTGTCAGGGAATCTCTGCCTTGGTGCCTGGAGCACCTCCTCCTTCTTCACTGACCTTGGTGTCTGCACAGTTCCCTCTCATATCTTGCTCTCTGCTGCAGAATATCTCTCCAGGTTTTTTTCCCCCTTCTTAAACACGTTATCAAAGTGGCATTATGACTTGCTGATGGGCTTGGCCTTGGCCAGCGGCAGGTCTGTACTGGAGCCGGCTGGCATTGACTCCATCAGATATACGGGAGGCTTCTAGCAGCTATTCCCACCCCCCATACCAAAACCTTGCCTTGCAAACTCAATATAGTATCCAAAAAGGGAAAAGAGGGGAGGAAGCTGTTAGATTTGAGCATTCTTGCAGCAATTCTCATTTTATTTGTTGTATTGGAGTAACAGACGAAGGCACCATGATTGCTTAAGTGTCATCTTCTGATGGAGAAGTTGACGAAATGTTTAGAGAAGGTGTAACGTTCTCTGTTAATTGATTCAGATTTCTAAGGCAGAAGGGGAAGGATCACAAGATCCACCCAGATTTCTTATGCACAAGAAGAAGCAAAACCCACTCATATTGCTTTGCTGCCTGTGGTGTGTGTGTCAGCTGCTTCTTTCTGGGTCATCTTTTTCTGCTTGGTGCCCAGGCTTCTGTAGATGGGGGCCTGCAGGTGCAGAAAGCAAACCAAACCTGTTGAGGTCATTACAGGTGATCCTGACTGGGGGTAAGAGGAATGCAGTGGTATGTTGGTCTGAGATAAGGTGAATTTACATGCCTTTAGCTGGAGGAGAGACGAGGGGTTTGAGAAGGCATACCCCTGCGAAGAACAAGGGATCAGGGATTGGATTAGTCTGAGGCTGTTGTCACCTGGCTTTGCAACAGTTCAGCTGTGACTACTGTTCTTAAGTAACTGATGTGACAGCTAAAGTGTGGGTTGAGAAAACTGTAGTTTTGGGTTAATTATTCTTCTGTTAATTAGAAGGATTTACAGTCACCACTCTGCCACTTCAGCTTTTTGGATAAACGCTAGTTAGGCTGGCAGTGTTCATCATATACGTGTGTGTGTATATATCTGCCATATATAGATTTGGATTTTTGATCCTCGTGTCAGATGGATGTTACTAAACCGGTGAGCTTGTCTGGGAGTGCTTGTGTGTCGTGGTTTAACCTTCGCTAGCAATGAAAATACCACGGAGCAGCTCACACTAAAGAACTACACTTACTGGTATGGAAAATGGATCCTGGGATAATATAAGCTTTGTAAAAATGTTTTGTTTGATATCTGCAAGTAGATATTCTTAGGGGCTGTACTATGCCTCATTCATCCCTTGCCAGCTTTTTTTGGTGAGTGAAGTAGTTTCCTTTTTTTCACTTACTGCTCTTGCCCTGTGATCCTTACACTAGGAGGTGCTGATGGCAGTGGACTCATGAAATGCTAAAAGAGGAGAAGTCGTAAAAAATGAAATGCCTTCTCTAGCGTAACAATGAAAATCCTGGTGTTTGTATTAAAACCACAGGCACGGTTCACTGTTTTTAAATTTGGACTTGCTTTTAAAGCTACTATGTTTTAACTATTTTGGGACAACTTTCATATCCTGCATAATTCTTTTGCAATGTGTTATGTGGTAAAAGGAAGCTGGCTATAATATGCATTATGTTTCCAGCTGTAACTGACATTAGTTGATTACTGTTGTTATGTTTGAGGTCCCACGTGGCTTTTTCAATAATATTCCGTAGTTGCTGTAGAATTCTGATGTTGAGCTAGTCAAGGAGTCAAAGGACATGCGTTCACTTGATCTTATTGTTGCTGCTTCAAGTGATAGTCACCTCTTCAGTTAAGAAAACGTAACCTGTGTATGAATACAGAAGTAATTTTCCAGTCTTTCCGGCCCTGTGCTGTTAGATGCTGTTCCTCAGTCTCGACTGGAGTTGTGCTGCAAGTATTTGGGAAGTGCCTTGTGACTGCTAACGCTGTGGTTGGAGAGGTGATGATAAAAACACAAATGCATACACAGTAATGTGGGCAGGTGATGAGAAGGATGGGAGAGTGCTCCAGAGAACTGTTGGCCGCTTCAGTGCAGCATGACAGCCTATTTTCTTCTGTTACTGTTAGATGTACCACTTAATACTAAAGAAACAAATTAGGAAGACGTGAGCTTTTAATTGTGTAGTCTTGAGTTCATTCTGTATGAACTTTGTTTTGAGGGGGTTTTCTTTAAAAGTATGGAGAACTATATTCTTGCCTTTACCAGTTTTTTTAAAAGTTTTCAATTTTCCCAAACCATTTTAGTTAAAAATCTTCTAAATAAAAAGTCATTCTAAATAGTAATTCTAAGTTTTACTAGATTGTATGTAAAAGGCACTGCGAAGACTGTTGCTTTTTTGTACATGTTTTTTGTACACTGTTAACAGTGGTTTTCTGAAATGTGTAAGAAGCTGCCCGTATGTATGTGCATGGAAGGTGGGAGAGGGTTGCCTCTTGTAATGCCATACTCTTCTCCAGAAATGAACAGAAATTCTACTAAAAGGCTTGAAAATAATGCAAAACAAGTAGATTGAAGCTTAAGATGTCTTTTGGTTTATAAATAAAATGCAGGTTTCTTTTGGCATTCATGACCTACATGGGTTGATAGTATCTATAGACCTCAGCAGGTACCTTGCCTGAAAAGTAGAAGAAAAATGACTTTTCAGCTTTTCTGTTCCAAAATGTTTTTAAGTTCACACATATTTTAACTCACAATTGTGAATAGTTTGTGCTTAACAGAGGGGGGAAAAAAAAGTCAATACTCATGGTTTCCCTATTAGTTTTGAAGAGTTGAGGTGATATCTTGAAGTGTGAACTATGCTTTTTGAGCTGCAGCTTGCAGCAGTTGCTGTAATTACAAATGTGCCTGCATCATGCTGGGATAGGGCATGGCGTTTTGATTTTTTTTGTCTCCCTCCCTTTTTTTTTTTTTTTTAATCAGAATGGCTGATTTGGTTGGGTGAGGCCTTTGAGGCTCACTCGTATTTGAAATATAGCCTTGTCTGCTTGCTTGTCCTGGAGTGTAAGTCAAGTGGCTTCTGTAGGGAACTGATGAGACAAGTTTCTTGCAACATCTAGAAGAGGCTGTAGGCTGTGGGTTGCCTGTAGTAGAAAGGGCTGCATGTACTTGTCATCCCTGATATTTTTAGTAAATTATTCAATGACTCTCTTTGCTTCTTCACAGATATTTCAGGGTTAAATAAATAAATCCAATGGTTTAGTGTCTAAGGAATTACTCTTTCATGGTGATTTCAAGATGATTAAGGCTTTGAAAAATGTTTGCAATAAACACTGGAGTCCTGTGTAACAAAGGCTGTGGTTTGGTGTAAGTGGGCTTGCACTGCTCTTTGTAGTGGTTCTAAATCCTGCAGCCCCATACCACATAATGTTGTTCTGGTAGAAGCTAATAAAAATGTAAATGTTTCAAATATTTGAGTGAACTCTAACTTTAGAAGCAGGTTTTAAATTGAATCAGACTTTATCTGCCCTGCTAGTCTTGTGACAGCTAAAAGATTATGTACTCCCATTTGTTCTAGATCAGCGGATTGATTCAATAATAGTTTTCCCATCAGTCACACTGACTATTAGCTGCTTTGACTCTAGCAAACCTGGATAGGGCTGGTCAGTTCTTGTAATTCCCAAGGTACTGAAATAGCCCTTTCTGGAAGTGCCAAAGGATGGGGTGGACTTCCAGAGGAAACATGACAGTGAGGAAAAAAAGCCAGGCGTTGCCTTACTTTGGCAGCAAGCTATTTAGAGCAGTTGTCTCTGGAAACAGAGCCAAGCTGTAAGAGAAGGGCATGGCTGATGTACACTCAAGTTAAACTGGTTATGAGTAACTAAGATAACCTGTTACCATGTTGTGCTGTGGCCTTAAGGAACGGCTCCTTGTAGTTTTCTTCAGTAGAGCCGTGTCGTGGCCATGGTAGTCGTGTGCTGCAGTTGGCCAAGCTTCCTGGCTGCAGGTAGGTGTTCTCCATGATAAACTAGCTCAGGAAGTTTCTTGGTTCTGTCCTCTTGTAATGCCTGCTCTTGCTGCCATCATTCTTCTCTGCTGGAAGTGTTAGAGCGTTTTTGAAAAACAGATTTTAAAAAAATAATAAAACATTTTGGGGGATTGCTGTTTATTTGTAGCGGGCTCACTTCAGTGGTGCAGTTAACTGGTTGCTACAACCAAGGAGTAGCCAATTGTAGCATAAATGCAAGAACTTTATGTGCTGTCTTTTCCACTGTAATTAACCTATAGCCATGGTTGTACTTGATATAAAGCTCTTAAATGTGGAGTCAGCACTAATGACCAGACCTTAAAATTAGCAGAGGCATTGACTTCCTCTCTTAATAAAAGAAAAATGCTTGTATTGGATTTCAAGAAAGCTTTACTATGGGTTTGGTGGTTTTTTCTTTTTCCCCTATACTGCTGATTGAAAGCAGATATTGTTAAAAGACTTGTTTTAGAAACAGGCAAAATGTGGTAGTGCTGGGAGAACAGTAACGGGCTTATGGTCATTTGCATCCTGAGGCCATTAGTAAATGTCTGTCCCTATCCATGATTGTTACAACAAAAATAGAATTTTGCTGTAATGGCACACCTAGTGTCTGTTTCTGATTTACAAGCACATCTGGAAAGAATGTGAACAAGATCCTAAAGTGGGTTTCCTTCCTTACTTGTTCAAGTTTCACTTAAATCCCACTGTATTTTATTACTTAAAAGAAACCATGTGGGCAGTATGCCCTGTTGCAGTTCTTGGGCTATCAGGGCCGGTATTGGAATGATCCACCCTCAAAAGCCAGGTGCCTTTCACAGGTTCTTCCCCAGTGCCTGGCTCACTTGTACGGTTGTGACCGTTTGTAAAACGGCAACAGGCTTTTGCATCTTTTGTTTTCCTTGGAGTGTTGCTGAAGCAGCAGATGAGCTCTGCTTACTACCTCGTGGGTCCTGGAGAAGTTTGGGGAGAAAGGAAGATGCTGCTAATGCTGTCAGCAGTAGAGTGTATTGCAATTCTTTTAATTTTGGGGGTGAGGGGTTTATTTTTCTTTCGTGAAATGGCATAGGGACTGGCCCTGTTCTTTAAGTGGAGTTCACTCAATGCCCGGAGAAGAAAAGCAGAAACCTTAACCCCTATTTGGTACGTGCAGCCATTTAAAAATAGACATGCACGTTTTGATTCAGCTCGCTCTTGTCTGAGAGTTGTCCTGGATCTTGGCCATTAAATTATAAAAATTCCAGTAAAAGGTGTGTTTTCAGTTTTGAAACTCTTACAAAAGTTTATTTTGCTTGATTTCTGTGTTTCTTATGCCACAGTAATTAGAGTATGTGTTAAATTGAAATGAGTAAAATATTTAAATATCTTAAGCCGTAGACTTCAGACCTTCTTTCTGCAGCTTTAAGTAGTATGTAGGATGCTTAAGGTTTTTCCCCTGAGACAACTCTGCTTAAGATCCTGACACTTGTAGTTGAAACTTGATCACCTTGGTTGTATGCTGCTCACAAGTTTGCTGGGTGCTCTGGAGTTACTTCTCTGTTCTTTTGGTTAAACATCACAGAGAATGGTATGAGAGGGCTTGGTTTCGTGTACTTGTTATGCCCAACAAGCATCATAAAATTAGGTGTTCTGTTCGTGTTTAAATGTGCTGGGGCACAAGTGATGTTTCGCACTGCTGTTTGGTAGGTGTAGAGAGACTGTTTAGGAACAACATTGAAGAATATTTTAGATTTCTAATTTTCCTGTAAGAATCCTTTGTTAAAAACAAAAGGACAAGATGATGTGTACCTTCACAAGAACAGAAACTCTTGTGTGTCCTAACTTGACTCTTACCTCAGTCCAGGAGTATCCCAGCCCCTCCTGTTGCATTCCTGGATTGTGATGTTACCTTGGATGCAAAATAGAGAATGCCTGAAGATATTTTGGCTGCTAAGATGACATCAAAATCTTTTTTTTTCCTGAACTCTTGAAAACCAGTAAATTTGGTGTAAAAACTCTGATTGTAAACTCCTATGCACATTCCTGTAGGTCATCATGGGTTTTTTTTTTTTTAGCCTTTTAGATGTCTAATTTCAGGTTCATATACTGAACAGACGTTAAAGATGAGCAATTCTGTTGTGTTTCTGACAAGGTCCTTAGTGTGACTTGGTAGCCTGAAAAGAAGGAACTTAGCAGTGAATCAGGGTAAAAGACAGCAATACAGGCATTTTTGTCAGGGGGAAGGGGCAGCACAAAGAAGAGTCAAATGAAGTAATGCAAACATAGGAGCATGAGAGTAGAATCAGTCAGCGAATTGCCAGTAGTAAGGGGCCACAAAAATGTCTTGTCTTTTGTGCAGTTCTTGTATAAACCCAAGAATCTCTATTTATTATGTGTACTGTGAAATACATAGTGTTTTTAAAAAATTACACAGGAAGAGGAGGTGTAATTTCCAAGCAGATGATGACTGCCAGTGAGAAGGGAATAGATCCCCACTTTTGTAAATGGGAGTAGTGGTAGTAGGATGGCTTGTGAAGACTTTAAATAAACCTGACCTGAATCTAGCTTTCACTCTCAGGGCAAAACAATTCTCAGCATGGGCATCAACTACAGTTTTCTGTCATCCATCAGTCTTCTGGTCACTAAGAAATGAGTGACACACTGGAAGTAAGCAGTCTCAGGTGTCATTTGGAAAGTGGATTTCCTTTTGGAATTCCAACATACTTAATGGTCAAATATATGAATGAGAGATTTGAGCATGCAAATCAGTTTTTCTCCTGGTGCTGTCTGCTTACTGCAGTGCAGATTTCAAGCCAAAGAGAAAAGGCTATAACCAACTTGGGAAAGAGCTTGCACTTTGCTTTATTTAACTGCTCGACTTTTTAATTTTTTTCCAAAATAATGGAGAGATGCCGCAGCTCATGGTGTTGAGGAAATTTGGTAGTAGCTTAACTTAATCTATTTACTAGAGTTAAAAAAAAAACCCAAAACACATAGTCTGAAAGATCAACTCCTTCAGTTGTATTGAAGAAAATGGAAGAAGTCTTTTGTAGTAACTGTTCAAGTAATTGAGAGAAAATCAATGGTGGTATTTTCAAGACTGAATTTTGAGAACTGGATTTGAACAAAGTGCTGTTTTACTTGGATTATTCAGCTGAAAAGCAGACTTTGTCTTCTAATCAGTTTGCCTAGTAAATGGCACACTTCTCTGCATTTCAAGCTCTAATTTCTCGTTTGCTTCAGCCATTGTTTGGAAGGAAGAATAAAATAGCCTTTTGCATGCCTTTATTTAAAAGGTGGCAGTTCAAAGCCTAAGGACCTAAGGTTAAAATATTTTTGTGAGTAGTCTGAAGCAATGTATGTTTCTGCCATGAGACAAGAAAATAATTAACTCAGGTGAAATTAGTACATAAGTAAAGTTTCCATATTGATTTTTCACTACAGTGTAGCTCAGTAGGATATTAATGGGGGGTTCCATCTCATGGAATGTAAACTGTTTCTGGATATACAGTGCTTGTTTTGTTGATACACTAAAGTTCTTTGCTAAAATAAGGTTAGAAACTGACATTAACATACGTTTTGGTGCCTTTAAGGTGTGCAGTTGAATAACTTGAATACTTGGTAGTTGGTGTGGTGGGTGGTTTTTTTTTGGCTCAACACAGGGAAGGAAAAAAGCATATATCTTAAGGAGCTGGTCCTCAAATCATAACCAGAAATTGTATTTTGAACTCTTTCAATCTGTAGTCCTTAATCTAACTGTCTGAAATCAACCTAAAATAACTCTTTTTTTCAGGAGTGTCTTGGTGAGACTCGAAGGATGCAGCCATCCTGTTGTTATGAAAGGCTTGTGTGCTGAATGTGGCCAGGACTTGACTCAGTGAGTATTCTCAGCTCCTTGTTTTCCAACTTCTTTCTTGTGATTAGGGATCCAAGCTCTTCCTTCTCTTATTTACTTTACTTCTCTGTTCTGACTCTTAGTAGTTGTGAATCATACCTGTAAGGGTGACTGAAGTTGTAGATACCAGGGAGGGAGAACAGTATTCATACTGCCTAGCATAATAAGGTCTACGCAGAGTGCCTCTTGTAAGGGAAGTTGAGAGGGAGTTTCCTCTAAAAGTTAAATTACAGCATAAAGCACTGTTTCACATTTGCTTTTTTTTAATATATCTATTGAGATTAGCTCATGAAATTGTTGCTTAAAGTTGAATGGTCTGAATATATCGTTTCTTGATCACATTATTAGGAGTGTAATCGTTTAATAAAGTGTGTCTTTACTAAAAAATTGCTGCTTGTAGGCAGGAATTGCTGTCCCTCGTAGATAGAACCAACACATGAAGAGGAAATAGGCAAGATCTGTGCCACTGTTGCAAAGTCTTAATTTACCTTTGCAATTTACACAAGGCACTTGTCACCCTGAAATTGTCAAATAAGTAGCCTCTTTCTTATATATCATTGTAGTCGCAGATACGTTGTTTGAAACTATAGTTCTTCTGAACTGTTACAGGGGTTCATAACTAGGAATATGAGTGAAATTTATGACTTGACTGTGGACTTGAATGTTGAGTAGATTACTATCTTAGGTAGAAAATAAAGAGCAGGTCCATGGACATAAATTCTTATTGCAGTATATCCTAAACCTGAGAGTTTTGTCTGTGCAAAATGTAAATAGCTGTGAGGTGATGTCAGTCAAATTCATGAGACCGTGCTCCGTTTGTACTGTGTCTGAATGGGAGCTAGCTTGCCTCCAGTGCTTTCAATTTAAAGCTTCATCAGTCAGTTTTTTTGGTGAAGTATTCTGCCATGGAACTTTTAAGGAGTTTAAGCCATAGGTTAAACAGAAAGCAAATTCAAAAGCAAATTTTAGGAAAATTTTACTGTTGCATGCTCATTTAATCTGGAAGGCAATACTTTGGTTTCATTTTAATTCACAGCTTATTATCAAAAATTATTTTGTGAGCATTATCCCATAAACCAGCACAAGTGGACTGGGTATTGAAAGTCTTATGCAATATGTAGCCCAGTTAATGGTTGGATATAACTTTTCATTAGAAGTTGACTTAATATTTTGTAAGCAAGTGTTGTTTGGCCAAACAACAAACCTAATAAAAAGTTAGCATAATAGTAAATAGTGCTTTACCTGCCCTGACTGAACACTTGGTTTGAGGTTTGAATATGTGACATCTAAATATAGCTACACTGCTGCTATTTCATTAGAAATCTAGATAAATTCAGGGTACGCAGTAAATTCAGTTTTCTCAATACTCCTCTACTTCAGATAATGTCTTGATTTTATATAAAAAGGCTTATATACTTGGAGGATTGTGTTAGGTCTGCTGAGGCTACCTCAGAAGGCAATCCAACTGGTGACTACAGCCAGTTCACTGCCAGCCTGTTGGGTGTTACTCAGTGGTGCATCCTTTCTGTTAAACAGTTCTTATGGTCATTCAACAAATGGCCTGAAAACAGTATTTTTTTTTAAAGGCTTATTTAAAATATTTTCAGTATTATATATAAGAAGTGTTCTGAATTCTGAAGCAAAGGACATTTACATGCACGTTTTAGCTTCTTGCTTTGGACCAAGAGAAATAATGTCTTTCATTTCTGAGTCTCAGTGCTTCCAAACCCTAAGTTACAATAAAAGTGTAGCTGTCTGATTGTCTCTGCCCCAACACAGCTCAGTAACATTTTTTTCCTCAGGAACCTGTTTGTCACGATATAAAAACTCCATGACGTTTAGCTTTGTCTGTAGATGTGCTAACCAAATTTTTATCCTTGATAGGACAGGTACTTGGGAGAATTAAGATGTATCTGTGTCACATAAGACAGATTTTGTATAGTAGTATTTTAAATGTTGGTGAAACACAAAATATGTCTTTAAAAGTAGGTATCAGAGTTCCCAACAAGCTGATCTGTGTAAGCTGGAAGCTAGTGATACTGATGCAATGTGGGGTTACTTGGTCAGTTTTCAAGGAATTTCATACTTGGGTGTGTACACACACTCAAACACTCGTATATATGAGAAAATTATATGTATTCTGTATGTATCAATATATACACATACATTTATGTATCATATGCAAATGTGTACACCTAACACTGTGTGTATAATATACACGTAAATTAAAAATATACAGGCACTCAGGTGTAATACCTCATTCTGTTTAGTGCCAAAGAGAAAAGCATGTGTGAGGATTGTTTGGATGCTTTTCTTGAAGCAGCAGTCATGTGTAAATCACTGCTATGTGTAAAGAGTAACTTTGCTTATGTTTTGCTTAAATTTATTTCATAGTCTGTCTTGGAGAAAAGTAGGAAATTTGGATGCTGATTGCAAAAAAAAAAAAGATAGTTTTAATTTGAATGGTGTGGGGTTATGCTTAGGTTATAACTGTTTTTTAATGCCAGTCAATAGATAGATACTTGTTTCATTTTAGTGTCACCTTTCATGACATAATTATATGGAAGCATAACTAATTACAGTGACTTTTGCAAGGTTTTAATGGTGAGCTGCTTTGATCTCTTAATCCATTTTTTTTCAGTAGCTTCAAACAAGAATTTGAAAGAGAAAAAAAAAATAGCTGGTTTTTAATCACACTTTTTTGGTGGTGACTAGTTTGATACTACATACTTGAGCATGTTCAACTTTTCACTGAACTGTGACTCTTTTAATGCCGCTTTTCCCTGCTTGACTAGGATACGAAGCAAGAATGGAAAGCAGAATGTGCCATTATCCACAGCAACTGTGTCTATGGTTCACAGTGTCCCAGAACTGAAAGTTAGCTCGGAGGTAAGTACTCTTTAGTCACACCTTTCACTGTATATGCACAGTTGAGATGCTTAATGATAGGAGTTTCTTCAATGTTGTACATACTTCGTACAGGAAGTTTGGCTTCCCTTTTAAGAGGAATTTGGTATTGAACATCAGTAGCTCAGGGTTTTAGTGTGTTTACCCTGATGCAGATTGATTGTTATCAGGTTTTATAGTGTTGAGTGTTTTTTTTGGGGTGTTTTTTTTTGAGCTGTGCACTGAAAAGATGGCATTTCTGTGACAGCAGGGTGAAAACTTACTGCTTTAATGTTTTTGTCTCTAAGAATGAGCAATTTGTGGAAAGTTTAGTTTCCACTAGCTGAAATGTGTTCAAAGCTTGCAGTGCCTGGCTTCATCCTTGACCTTGAAATTGTTCTCACTAGATAGAGTAAAGCTGGTTTGTTTGTAGCTTGCCTGTGTGTTGATCTATTTAATTGTTTTCTAAATATTTCATTCAGCTGACTTATGCTGGTTCATACCTCAGTTTCTTTAGAGGAAAAACCTTTTGGTTTTTACCTTTTCATATTGCTGCTTGCTCTCTGTTTTGGTTTTGTTGGGTTTTTTTTAATAAATCTTCAAAGAACACCCGTAAGAAATGTGAAGATGTAATCAGCTAGCAGTGCCCCCATCATAAAGGAGCATTTCCAACGGCAATTTGCACTCGACTTCTGCATCTTCAGACTGTTCCACTTAACTGTGTCTGTAGGTGGCTGGTGGGTAACACTGCAGTTTGCTATTGGAAGTGGTTGAAGTGAACACAGGGCTTAATGCGATACTTTGAAAGGCTCTAAATGTGCGCAAGAGGAGTAAACTTCAAGTTACAGGAATGTAAGGTCTTTGATATCAGTGCCCACACAGAACTATATCTGCAGGTGTATATTATGCTGGTTTTAGTCAGGGGTGATCCCACAAGATTTTGTTTCATTCCACGCTACATCAAGCTGAGCGGTCAGTGTCGCCTCCCGTTACCCGCGGCACCGAGAGCTGGCAGCCAGGGGCAGTTTGCGAGGCGTGAAAGGGGACCGCAAGAGACGACGCGACCTGGCAGGTGTGGTGGGGGTCAGCTAGGAGATTCCTGCT
>NW_010269995.1:19477-76577 GCF_000690775.1 Eurypyga helias
TGACAGGTGATTAGCAGAGAAGGACCGTCTTTTGCCAGGGAATTGATCTGGGATGGGGCGTTGGAAGTTTCTTTCTCCCTACCCTTGGCTCTTGACCTTGGGGGTTGGGGGGGGGCATTCCTCTCCATTTGGATTTCTTTGTCTTGCCATTTTGGAATCTGGCTGTGTTGGTCCATGGGTGGTAAGATCCCATATCATGTGTTCTATTTTTCTGTTCTTCTGATTACTTATTAGCAATAGTATTGTTAGAAAGACCATAAGTTTCATTTATATAATTAAATAGCTTTTAACTTCTACAAGCCTCTCTTGTTTTTCCTCCCAACCTTCCTCACTGTTGGCGGGGGTGGGGGTGGGGTGTGGGGTGGTAGAGTGACTTAATTGCCTGATAGGGCTAAACCACGACAATTCTTTAAGATCAGATTGACAGTGACAGTCGCTTCTGTTATTAGCAGCTTCAGTTTAATACTCAACCTCATTAATACGAAATTGCTGAACATAACAACCAAAGTTTTCAGACCTACTGAGCTTGTCCTTTGTTAGCTATGGCTACTTCCTCTCAAGACTCTTGGCCTTGAATTCATTCAGTAGTTACTTAGTTATGAAATTTGAAGTGGTTGTGTTGCATTTATCAGTTTTAAGAGTGACAGGTATTACAGAGATGTGAGAGTAAACTTTGGGAGTGGTTTTGGGTTTTTTATGTAGAAAAATTCCTGACAAAGCTGCCATCACTATAGTTATGTTGAAGCATCATTTCTTATGCACTCAGTTGGTAGCAGAACTTCTTCTTGAGTTTAAATACACAAAAGACAATAAATCTAATCTGTTTCTTCTAAGCTTAGTTCTGAACATTTTGTTACAGCAAGCTGAGCAGCTAGGAAGAGAAGATCAACAGCGACTACATCGAAATCGAAAACTGGTGCTCATGGTAGATTTAGATCAGACCTTGATCCATACTACAGAACAGCACTGCCAACAAATGTCTAATAAGGTAAGTGTTTGATGTTAACTTCCAAGCCAAAGTAACAGGAATATTTCCAGCAATATTTAAATGTTGGTTCTTTAAGAAAACATTCTGTGGTTAGATAAAATTGTAGTTGCAGAATGGCAGAAAATGAGAAACATGTCTTCTGAAATATGTTCAGTTTTTCTTTACGTTTAAATTGATGGTTTTCTTTGTCCCGTTTATGCTTTTCTGCACTTCTTCCCAGTCACTTTAAGTGAGAAGTTTCAAGTAGCTAATTTTAAGCTCTGCTTTTCTTCCTCTACTCAGTTCCTCTACCAAGTACAAGCTGAGTACTCAGTGATGAGACTTTTTTTCTCTCTCCAGTCTGAGATGGATAAAGTGAATTACTGTTTGTCATGTTTTAGCCCCAGCTGGCAACTAAACACCACGCAGCCACTCACTCCTCTTGGTTGGGTCGGGGGAGAGACTTGGAAGGGTAAAAGTGAGAAAACACGTGGGTTGAGATAAAGGCAGTTTAATAGGTAAGGCAGAAGCTGCAAACACAAGCAGAGCAAAACAAGGAATTAATTCACCACTTCCCATCAACAGGCAGGTGGTTACCGAGCACCAGGAAGTTCAGCCATCTCCAGGAACGCAGGGCTGCATCACACACAACGGTTACTTGGGAAGACAAATGCCATCACTCCAAAAGTCCCCCCCCATTCCTTCTTCCTTCAGCTTTATATGCTGAGCATGATACCATATGGTATGGACTATCCTTTTGGTTGGTTGGGGTCAGCTGTCCTGGCTGTGTCCCCTCCCAACTTCTTGTGCACCCCCAGCCTCCTCACTGGTGGGGTGGTGTGAAAGGCAGAAAAGGCCCAGCAGTAACGAAAATATCCCTGTGTTATCACCACTGCTTTCAGCACAAATCCAAAATGTGGCGCCATACTAGCTACTATGAAAAAAATTAAATCCTGGCCAAAACAGCATACTGTTTGAATTCCCTTTTTGGGTGATCTGGTCTGTTACGGAAAGTGTCGTTCCATGAATGTCTAGTGGTTTTTTTTTTTTAATTTTTTTAATTTCCCCCCTCCCTTTCAGTTTCTTTTTTCTGGGGGAAGTTTGGGTGTTCATGTTTAACTTTTTTCATTAAACACTTGTCGTTGTCATTGAACTGATAGGGACTATTGGCTTGTACTATTTCCAATTTGGGAACTTTAAAGCAAGAAGCCTGTTGGAATGGGTCTGCAGTGTCTTGTACAGGAGGAACTCCAAAATCCAGTGTCAGGCAAACTGCGGTTCCTTAGTTCCTCTTTATTTCCTCTCGCCCTTCTGTCACATCAGTAGGTTCAGCATGTGTTCACACCTGCTAGGAAAAACAAACTGCAGATGTACTTTGCAGCCAAGAGGAAAGGGAACAGTGAATGTTCAGCTTAAAGATTAAAAAACTTGTATATTTGAGACGCTGTGTCTTCATCTGTAGAAACGCATGGTTTGAAGAAAAACGTTTTTAAAAAGATCTTGAGATTTTTAACTGGGATCTCTATCTGCAAACCTCCTCCCTGGTTTGCTATCTGATGATATATTTCCATCCAACAAAGTCTTTCTCTGAGCTCTGTGCAATTAAACTAACCTGAATGAAGTAATACTGATTGGATTGAGATCTTGAACTTTCTGAGAAATTTCTTGAGTTGCTTTTTTCAATTCTGTTTGCCGCGAATAAACATTTAAATGAAAGTTTCTGGTCACAAACTTCTCAAGAGTGCAGCTTCCTGCATTTGAAAAACTTAGTGTTGAGCTGTCTGACACAGAGCAAAAGCATGCTTTGGATTTTCTCCATCCACATAAGCTTTGTGGCTGAAACTTCCTTCAGCCTAGACAGATGGAATAAAAGTAGTGGAAATGGTAGCAGAGGGCACTTCTGGAATGTTCATATTTGTTTGGGATTTTGATAATGTGAAACCTGCTTTTTCTTCTAGGGAATATTTCATTTCCAGTTAGGTCGAGGCGAGCCTATGTTGCATACTCGTTTGCGTCCTCATTGTAAGGAATTCCTGGAAAAAATTGCCAAGCTGTATGAATTACATGTTTTTACTTTTGGCAGCAGACTGTATGCACATACAATTGCAGGTGAGTAGTATGTTACGTCTAACAATATTTATATAATCAGCCTTCATACTCATATAACTAGTTTTCTTTCTGTGTTTGTCTGCAAGGATTTGTTCTTTGTTTTGTGCAAAACCACTTCCTAAATAGTCCAGTAAGCAGAATTCTTGGTTTGTTTACTTGGCACTGACTGTGTGGCCTGTAACTTCGGAAATAATACTTTTTTTCCCATCGGATGTGTGCTTTATTTGCTTACCTAACAGTTAGAGAATCAGATTGGGGCATGAGAACTAGTGCCTTCCTATTGAATTAAGTAAAAAATGATGCTGATGAGCTCTGGAATGTTCTGCAACATCACTGGTCTTAAAAATCTAAAGCAACAGTTTCATAAATTTGACAACACAAAATTATCTCCTTCTGTGGGGAACACCGCCCCCTTGCCCTCTGCAGTTTTCTTTCACCAAAGGAAGTTTGGCTGCTATAAATCAATTCACAGCAGTTCTGTTTGTGTCATGTAGTTGACATGCACTTACCTGAGGAACAGCATAGATCTAACAACACGTTCACATATTCTTCTCAGGAACTTAAATATTTTCTCCTACTAACTGAAAACGTGCATTTAAATTACAGTGATAGTCAGGTCACTGCCTGAAATGCTTTGGTTTTTTCCAACAAGCATAGAGTAAGACTACTCTGTTACACAAGCATATGGGTCAAAATTATATTAAGGTGCGACCATGTGTTTAAACTGTAAAGTTGGCTTTCACCCCATCTTGAGTCTTCCTTGACAGAATAGCATTTTTTCACCTCAGACTTTCCCTTAAGTCTGTCAAACTAAGACAATATAATTAACCATGCTGTGGGTTATGATTCTGCACATCAAACTGTCCTTGATGCTTTTCTGTCTTCTACCTTTTTTTTAAGTTGTCTTTTGCATCTGCAGTTTTTGTCATGTTGCCACAAGTGCCTTGAGCAATGCTGTCCCAGTGATCCCACTTCTTGGCAAGAAAGGAAGATTCCAAAATAGTTAAACTATCCTAGTTAGGTCTGCAGCAGTTTAGGAAAGATTGCTTATTAAAGAATTCGTGATGCATGCTAAATAAGACACAGATGATGCTTGTAATGGCAAGAGTAAGACTTCTCTAATCAGAAAACAATACCTATTTGTGGTCTGCAACAAATTCTTCTTGAAAGTAAGTTCAGGAGGGACATGTCCTATCCATCCAAGTGACCATTTCTACATTACTCAGTGTTTATTGGCTGAGTTGTTTGAAGAATCTTCATAAAGCTTTGTCAGCCTCACTGTTGGATTATACTTTGTGTACTGCTAATGCACTAACACTTTTGTACCCTGCTGTCCTTCTTAGAGAGTGGTTGTTTCCTGTGTAGCAAGGGGAATGGTTTTTTTACACACTGGGTCTAAATACCTGATAGTAAGGAAGTGGGTGGGCAATCTTCCTCACTTGGATCTGTGTGCCAAAATCTGCGTGTGGCCTAAGGTCAGAAGATGTATACCGAATAAGGTCAGAGCCGCGGCGAAGAATGAATTGCAGAGATAGTTAACTCATGGTGTGTAAGCACTTTCCCAATGATTGATCTTCTCTCAATGTGTGATTTGGTCCTGTGTTTGCTCATTTTAATCTCTGAGCTAAAATTTGGATTACCCTGCAGTCCCCATGCTGGCACGGGCTGATACTTAGTATGTGACAAGCTGCTTTGTGGGAATTGTACTTGAGCTGCTTCATCTGTTCCATAGAGTAAATAGGCACCAAATGAGCAAATTAGGGTATTGCTGCTTACTGACATTCCCAGACTTTGGAATTTTGCCTGAAGGTGTCTAACCTCATCAAAAGCATTGAAACTACAAGGGTATGTAGTGACAGGACAAGGCATAATGGGTTTAAATTGAAAGCAGGTAGGTTGGACATCAGGAAGTTCTTCCCGGAGAGGGTGGTGAGGCACTGGAAGAGGTTGCCCAGAGAAGCTGTGGATGCTCCATCCCTGGAAGTGTTTAAGGCCAGGCTGGATGAGGCTTGGCGCAACCTGGTCTAGTGGAAGGTGTCCCTGCCCATGGCAGGGGGTTGGAACTAGATGATCTCTGAGGTCCCTTCCAACCCTAACCATTCTATGATTCTGTGTACAGTGATGATAGTTTCAGCTGGAATATGTTGGTATGGAGAAACGGTTGATACAGCCTTTGGCCTCCATACTCACCTGAGTAACCAAGGTGCAGTAACAGAAATATATGGCTAATACCCATCGAGAACACTTGATGGCAGTATTGGCTAAGTGATTGCTTATAAAAAGCTGTCAGTTTGTTTTACTTTTATCCCTGTGTTACTTAAGTGAAGGACTTGTAATAAAATGCAAGGAATCTTTTTCATACGAAAAAGGTTGTTTTCTTAGGTTCTCCATATACAACCTGTATTTCTTTGTGAAATCTGAACCCTGAGTTGCTTCTTCCATATCCTGGAAGGCTTTTTCCTCATTTTGCAAACAAATGACATCTTGTCAGTCTCTTTCTGTCATCCCAACTGATTCCTGTCAGCTGTTAAGTGGGATTGGCTGATATTTACAGCCACCATTTATGTCTGCTGAAGTCATTTATCCTAAACCCTTTCTTAATCTGACAGATTTTTAAAGTGGTATAATGTAATATGTTTGTGAAGATGTTTTGGATTTTGTAATCTAGATCTTCCTATAGTATTTCTTGTCTATAAAATTATTTTGACCAATTGGTATTTAATTTTTTCTCCTACTCTGCAAAATACAAGTTTGATGTATTTAATACTCAATTCAGCTTACATGCTAGTTGTAAAAGTCAGTGCCACTGAATTTTAGAGTTCATAGGCCACTAGACAATAATGCAATGTGAAATCACTCAACATTTATAGCAGAACTTAGAAAGTAGGACTAAGTTGATGGCATTCATATGTATGATTTGTTACAGCAAACATACTGCAGTATGTATTTCAGTAAAGAATTGACAGACTATGCATGTGTATGTATAGCGCCTTCACCAGTGCCTGAAGGTCTCCAGTGCTATTGAAAGACTGAGTCAATAGCTCTTTCCAGGTCCTAATGCAAGACCTGAAGTAGAACTGGAGGTGACCTGATTCTTCAGAAATTGAAGTCTAGATTTATTTTTAAAAGGACTTCTTCAAATTCATGTTGGATCCTACTGTTATATCACTCATACTAGGAATTGCTATTTAACCCAATCTGCCTCTAAGATTTGAGACAGTAGGAGTTAGTTGCTTCTGAACGTTGCATCTTGTGATATAACCTACAAGTTTACTTTTACAAGTTTACCTACAAGTTTACTTTACAAGTTTTACTTTTTCCAAGTTTACTTTTTCTAAGAGTCTACATAAGATCAGGTAACATAGCCTGATGAGACTCTGTGTGCAAAGACCCAGTCTGACATACTGGGAAACAAACAACTGTGGGGCAGTAGCCTCTGCTAGGTAAGTCAGCTGAATAGTCCCTTGTAATAGGGTAGTTAAAGGATAATGATACGGTCTTCAGTTTGTTCAAAAAATTACTTAGAGGCATACTTAGCACATTGTCTAATTTATGAGAATGAATGGAAGCTCAGCTTTGATTTGAAATAGCAAGTCTTTGTCTTCCATATTTTTTTCTTTTTACAAAAGGCTTTGATTTTTTTAAACATGCTGACAAAATGAGAAATTCATCAATATTTGTCCTTCTGGAATGATTTGTGTAAACTGATACTTTTCCAATAAAAGAAAAAATCTGTTAAAAAAATTCATTATCAACACTAAGGCACCATAATAATTTTTCAGGAGATGAGGTGGGAAATGGATAGGAATAAATAAATGAAACAAAGTTAAGAATACATCTCAGGAATACTTCTGCTGTTTCTGAGTACTTGATGAGTTTACATATAGACTTTTTCATTGCTCCGAAGTCATAGAAATTTACAACAAAATGCTCCCACAGAAAAGTGACATCATCTAAACAGGTGGGGTTTTTTGGTGGTTTATATTGGTTTTTCTTATAGAAAAAGCCACCAGTACTTTGGAAGGTATCATCCATTTGGAACCTGCAGCTTCATTATTAAAGGCTAATATCCAAACAGTGTACTAATCTCATATTCTAAATCCTTCAGTGTGTAGGTTGTGAAAAGATTTTTATTTTGAAGGTAGAGTTTTTCATAATGAGGGTTTCCCAGTTCTTTTTGTTACTGAAAACCATATGATAACGATTTTTCTAATAAAGAAGTTAAACCTTAGCCTTTACTTAGTTTTATCTTGGAGGGCATATCCACATCTACTTCTTTCTTCTGATTTCTGTTCTATTTGCAGTCATAAACCTGTTAAATGTTAATGTTTTAGTTAACAGTATGTGTTCTAGCCACTAGGCATCTTGTTTACTCTTGCATGGAGCAGAATAGCCAAATAGGTTAGTGAATAGCCAATATAGCTTTTCAAAGATTTAAAGATAAGATTAACATACTGTTGATGTATGAAAAATGAAGTGTTATCTGCCATTTCCTTGGAAAGTGAAGACATCAGGATTATGTGTGTTGTATTGATTCAATTGGCTAAGCAACATCCAAAAGAAACCAAACAGTTTGACATGTAAGTAGTTTCTTTAAAAGACCAGTGTTTTCTGTATTACTATTCAAGTAGCTCATCGTTGAAAGACCCGGCTGTCTCAGGTGGGTTTTTAGCTTTGCAGGTGGGTTTCTGGTGAGCTGTATCCTCTGTGTATTTTTAGTGAATTATCAAGAGGACAGAAGTATTGAAATTATTGTCTTTACCAAAGCATATTGAAAAGCTCCAGAACACTACCTCATCTCTAATCTGTCAGCCAGGTTTTTTGTGATTGGGCTTTCTTGGGTCATCTTCCTTTTCCTTAGAGTTTTAGCTGGACTACACTGCAACCAAAGGCCTCATCGTGGTTTTACCATTTAATCAGTGTGCTCCTGTCCAGTTTAGTGTAGAGAGTCCCTGTGTATTCAGATAATAAGTAGAAGAGAATTTGGTTGGAGAACAGCAACTTGTGTGACAGCTTCTGTAGTTTGTCAGAATATCTGTGTGTACAGCAATAAATCTGTGTAGCTAATTCTCTCAATTCGTTATGCCTAGGTACTGCAAGGGTCTCACTACAGGGGATGATTCTGCGAGTTTGCAACAATTCTTAAGCATAGTCGGGTGAGTTAAGGTTGAACCTCTGTCCTTAACTCCAAATTTTCTTGCTTTTATGGGTTTTAAGTTAGTCCGATTACACATTAATACATATAGAGTCAACTCTTCAGAAGTGATGACTTTTTTTAATACCCTCTGTTTTTGAAGACCTGACTTAACATACTCCTGGGAGCCGAACTTCTGAAAGGAGCTGAACATGTGTTCTGCACAAATCTCAAAGCCCCTTGAAAGAAAATTAAAGTTGGTCCTTAGAGTCTGTAGTCATTTTGAACTGTGGTTCTGGCTGTAAGATGGCCACCACTTAAAATAAAGTAAAACTTTAAAAAATTGTTCCTGGATAAGAACTGACTGCCTGTTATTATTCATGAGAACAATATCAAGTTGATGCTAACTTCAGTGCAAATTCAGTAAAAGAAGAAATTCAGATTAGCATGTCAAATGCCAGTTTTTTTCTGAGTGATTATGTGGCTGTGATTTGCTCATGAAGATAAACCTCATTTTTGGAGGCTAGATTTAGAAGCATGTGCATGTGTTTGTACACCCAAGTCACCATATTCCTAAATAATGGCATTTTATCTTGCTTTAAGATCCACTAGCACAGCTTCTCCTGTTTTTGTTTTAGGTTTGTCTTTTTTTTTTTTTCTTCTTCTAGAGTGCAGTCAGGACTGTTACTGCAACTGGGCCTAAATAGTTCTAGGAATCCCAGGATATATTAATTTTATGCAAATACATTAAAGTATTTGTTAGAGGTACAACTTAAAACCTACAAACGCAAGAGCTCCGGCTGAAACTGTCCCTTAACATGCCCATTGTGCTTAAGTATTGCAGCATATTGTGGACCCTTGTGACACTTCTCTGCAGTCCCTAGGCATAATGAGCTAAGGAGAGCATTAGGTTTAAAGAACCACCTGTAGAGAGATAAATGTAAGTTGCAAAAATCATGTGTATCTATCACCTGCTGTATCTCTTTCAGCCTAATTTATTTGGCTGTCACAAAATTAGTTATTTTAATTTCAATTTTGTTGCTATGTTGGAAGAAAATAAGATGGGATTTTTAAAATTAATCCCACTGCGTTAGTTACTCAGTTCACTGTGCTTACCCTTTCCCCTGTATAATATCTCTTACCTTAGTTGTCTGTTAAACTGCTGTTGCACAGATTAAAATAGCAGAATTATATAGAACCTAAACAAGGAATAAACATTTTGAACATTAATTTTTTAAATTTCTTCTTCCAAAAGGATTTTTGGACCCTGAAAAGAAGCTTTTTTCTCATCGGATATTGTCAAGGGATGAATGTATTGATCCATTTTCTAAAACTGGGAATCTTAGGTATGTATATGGGTCTTATGCATTAAACAAAACAGGACAACAGAGAGACAGAATATGCTAAATAAAAATTACTCCCTCTGTACTTAACATGTTTATAGTCCTTCCTTATCTGCCTCTTAAATATCAGCACCATCTCAGTAAAACTGAGATGCTGGGTATTACAGCATTGCATCTGCTTCATGTGTTCCGTTGTACTAGACTAGTAAGAATGTGAAGCAGTGGTATAATTTTCATTCTTGTAACAACAGCCATATTTTCACGTTATGGCTTTTGATCTTGTATAATGACCTGTATGTTGTGTCAGGATTTTTTTAATTAACCCAAAATTCTCAGTTTGAGGTTAATTCATATTTGAATGTCTTATTCTGCCTTTCAAATGTGCTATACATCTAGTAGTTCTGCAGTATTTCTTGAAATTAGGTTATCTAGAGCCTTGAATTCATATTCTAGTCTCAATTCAGGTTCTGATCTTTACAGAGTATAAAGCCAAGATTATTTTTTCCTAAAGGCAGACATGTTAAGTATTTCATAAAACTAAATTAAGAATGATTGCTCTCTCCCCATCTGACCATAGCAGATGAGGAGCTTTTTTTTTCTTCTCTTGCTCTGTTTTCATATGCATGTGTATTTAAGTACTCTACCTCCTCTGTCTTGGCAGTTACGTATTATTACCTTTTGCTTACTCTGTCTTAGACCGAGTGAGTCTACTCTTTAAAAATTGTTCTTGTGTCTTTTTTCCTAGTTATATATAGGTAGTGTATTGTTCATGTGTTGGTTGGCTTTGGGCTGTTCATCAGCATAAACTGAAAATTAGACTGAAATGTTGTAATGTTTCTTGCAAAGGCTTGTTGGTTCCTGCTTCTAGCCTTTGTGATAGAAAACAGCTACTTTTAAATCTCTATTTTTATTAACTTGAGTTCAAATAATTGTGTTTTGATCTCTATAGTATTGCTGACTTTTTTTTGGTAAGTACGTATATAAGCATGTCCTGCAGACATGCTCATAATAAACCAGAACATCAATAGCAACTACTTTCATTGATAGTATTGGTTTCTAAAACTGGATTCATTTTATCCATTGTTTTGTCTCTTAGAGATCTCTTCCCATGTGGGGATTCCATGGTTTGCATCATCGATGATCGAGAGGATGTTTGGAAGTTTGCACCCAATTTGATAACTGTGAAGAAGTACGTATACTTCCAGGGGATAGGAGATATTAATGCACCTCCTGGATCAAGAGAAATTCAAATGAAGAAGAAGGGTAACTATACCATTTTTAAACTGCTTTTACAACTTTTTGCCACTTTTCAGATGCGATTGACCTAGGTCACTGTGGGGCCTTACTAGTGTTGCTGTTGTGCTCAAATGAGCAACTACAGTTGTAGTTGACAGAGTGCTCCTGCATCACAAGTGCAAGTAGCTTAGTAAAACAGGACTGTTTTTGTTGATGGCTTTCCTTTTGGTGGACAACCACAGCAAAAGTGGAGTACTCTAATAACATTTTGGCTGTTAGGGCTAGAGAGCTGATGTGGCAATACACCAGATTGTTCAAGAATGTGTGGAGGAGGACAGTTCTCTCTTCCCTTCTCCGTGTAAAACAAGGCAGATTTTTTTTTCTTCTCTGTAGCTGGTCAGGGAACCAAATTCCTTTCTTCTCCTTTTTGGTCCCCTTCTCTGCCCAACTTTGGAGCAATAGTTAACAAATGCTGGTATCAACATGCATCTGAAAATGGGTGAGTTGATCTCTGCTTATCTCCCTGCCTAAATCATGCTAATAAAATTAATGTGGGATTTTTAGCATCTACTGAATGTGGTGTTCTGGAATTTGACACGAGAACCTTACGTTCAGCAATACAAATAGTGGATTTAGAGGGTATACATCACTGTTAGTATTAATTTTGGGAAAAATGTATTTGAAAGACAAAGGCTTAGAAAGAATTGCAGGGCTTTTTCCAGTTTAGCCATGGTGTTGGGGTTGTTTTTAATTTAATATATGTGACATCACTCTTCCCTTGCTGAACTAAAGATGTCCAATATGGAATCAAAAATAATGTACTCAGATGGATTTAGAGGGTATACATCACTGTTAGTATTAATTTTGGGAAAAATGTATTTGAAAGACAAAGGCTTAGAAAGAATTGCAGGGCTTTTTCCAGTTTAGCCATGGTGTTGGGGTTGTTTTTAATTTAATATATGTGACATCACTCTTCCCTTGCTGAACTAAAGATGTCCAATATGGAATCAAAAATAATGTACTCAGACTGAATCGGGACACCATGACATGGGACCTCTACACTTGACCGGCAGGGCAAGGATGTGCACGTAAAAGACAGAGTACAGTGACTTCATCCAGTGGTCATGATGAATGTCTGTGTGCAAACTTCTGGATGTCTGCAGTTTTTCTCTCTCTCCTTTTGAAGACACACCCTAAAACTAATTTTCTGCCTTTGCATCTGTTACCCTTTTACCAGCACACTTGCATGCCAGCAGAGTCTCAGTGAGCCTCAAACAGCATCTTTGTATCGCTGAGACAAGTATATCTTTTCAACTATTAAAATACAGTTATTTTGATTATAAAAAATAGGAAATATATGAAAGCAATGGAAGTTCATAAAGGAAGTTCTTGTGGTTCCTGAAGTGAATTCTGCCCTATTATTTTTTTCTTCTTTGCAGTAGTTTCATTGCCCTGAGATGTAATTGTAAAACTCATGTTACAAGACTAATTCTTTAATGTTTGCATAAGTACTTATTTGTTAACTGTGACCTGTGTGATTAAAAAGAAAAGCTGCTTACACAGCTTCTTTACTGAAGTTTGTTAGGTTTGCCAGTTCTTTCTAGTAATCATTGGCACCTAAAGTATCTTAACTTTTGAAAAGCCTAGATGTCACTTCTAAACATAGTGAAGTCTAATGGCATATGTGAATTCTGTGCTTAAGGGGAAAAAAAATGTTGTCTCTCTTTCCTGTGTCTTAGTAAACCATGCTACAAAACCAGAGGCACTGGATTCAGCAGTGACATCTGCAAAAGAGGTGGAAGAAATAAAGAATGTTACATGTGTAGAAGAACAAAGCAATGGTCTCAAAGCTACAAAGGACACTTGCACTGCAAATGGAAGTACTTCTGTAAGCAGTGGAATATCTGACTGGGATATGAACTCTCGTGATAAAGCTGATGCCCAGGCCTCCTTAAACGCCAGCACTGGTGGCAAAACGGACAGCGAGATCACTAATGACTTGACAAATACAAAAGAATCTCGTATTTTTTCAGAACAAGTTGATAGAACAGTGACAGAGAAGCAGCAAACACAAGACAAGGCAACAAATGACTTGGACTTTGAACTGTCTAGTGACAGTGAAAGTGATGGTGGATTGGATACCAGAAAGTCATCCACTTCCGTATCAGATAGTGAGAACGAGGAAGAGAGAAGCCAAAAGAAATCCAAACAACCTCTGCAGGATGACAGTTTGCAGAAAGAGAGCACTGATGTGAGTGAGAAAAAAGATGGTCTGGTGAACCATTCTGGAGATGCACAATCGTCCCGTAGCGAAAATGTTCATGACAAAACTGATGTCGAAGCACAAGAAGAAAGTGAACAGGAAAGCCTTTGTGATTTTGGAAATGGATGTGCAGACAAGAAGGAAGCTGAAACAGAGTCTCAGAATAGTGAACAGTCTGGAATTACAATGGGTGAGTCTTTAGACCAGAGTATGGAGGAAGAAGAGGAAGAGGATGATACAGATAATGATGACCATTTAATATACCTCGAAGAGATACTCGTGCGAGTTCACACCGATTATTACACAAAGTATGATAAATACCTGAAAAAAGAGATTGAGGAAATTCCAGACATCAAAAAAATAGTACCAGAACTGAAAAGTAAAGTGTTGGCAGATGTAACCATAATATTTAGTGGACTCTACCCAACAAACTTTCCCATTGAGAAAACACGGGAACACTATCATGCCACAGCACTCGGAGCTAAAATTGTGAAGAATCTAGTACTAAGTGCTGATGATCCTAATAAAGCAACACACCTCATTGCAGCAAGGACAGGTAGGTAAATGAGACTTGGGTTTTCCACAAGCTTTTCTGTTCATTCATGCCTTGAGTGGTTTTTTGTAGAACTTAGAGGCTTTAATGTGACTCAGATTCGAATTGAAATTCGAGTATTCTTTCTAAAACAACTTAGAAGCCTTTAAAGGCTTTTTTTATACTATTTCATCAGGTGTGGCTTTTCATTATTAAAAGGAGGACCTGCTAAATAACCCCTGATGTAATGTGTCATGTCTCACCTCTTGATCAAGAGTTGGTGATACTGAGTCTTTGACTATTAAGGATGTTGAACAGAAACTTAAAGGTTAGTGTCAGAGAAAAGTTTATAGTGGTCTTGCTATAAAGTTATAGCAATGCTAGCTTTCTTGGCTTCTCAGATATCACCTCTCATGGTTCAGTTTCACTTTGTATGGAATTCAAACAAATTACAAAATAATAAGGCTGTATTTTCTAGGCTAGTGTAAACTTAGCTCATTTTGTTATCTCAATGCATGGTACAGTGCCAAAAAGCACAGGTAGCTTGTATTAAAAAGTTGGCAGGGCCAACTGTAGCAAGAAGGGGCTGCAGTATTGACCTAGCATCAGAATAAAAACTGTACCGATGGACCTGCGGTGAAGTAGCAAGCTTGGATTAATTGTCCTGATGTAGCTGTGCATTTAAGTAGTAAAACCAGCCTAAAAACCAGAAGAAGCTGGAATTAGTTTCATTGAGATTAGCTGGGATTCTGATTTGTGACGGCATGATAGATGAAATAGTGAATGGAAAGTGTTAAAATCAGTGCATGCATCAGAGAGGGACCTTGTAGTTTTACTACAGTTATTGAACAGCTCTCTTAAAACTGCAGGAATAACGATAGTCGTACCCGCAAAGAATTACACAAGTTTGTCGTGCTTTACTGGAGATGTAATAGCTGTCAGTGTAACTCATGTTTTTTTTCAATTTCAAATATTAAAATGCTTCTTTTCAAAGTTGCTGTGTCTAACTTACACTGGACGGCTTCTGAATGTAGTTTGTTGGATACAACTGTTGTGTGATGTGGTAAAATTGATAGGATAAAGGTAAATGAGACACACGCACATCCCCCCAAACATACACATTTCTCTAGGAGAAAAAAAATGATGAATAACGTTATGTTAAGGTACACAGCATGTCATAATGAGAAGCAGTTGAGGCTTTTTTAACTTGGTTTTGGAATGTGCGTTTGTGTGGGGTTTTTTGTGTTTGGTTTTTTTCAGCTGAATACTCTTGTCTCACCTCTGGTTAGATGGCAGTTAGATGGCTGCATCATCCTAATTCTATGAGGGGAAAGTCTGAAGTTTGGTCAGATCTTAAGGATATCAATTATGTCCTGTCACAGCTGGATTTGTGGTAATTCAGTTGTCAACATGATTTTCATACTGATTTTGTGTTGTTAGTAAGCAAATTCCACAAGTCTCTTGCTGCTGGTGAGCCATATGAACACTGCATCTCTGCCTCCTGCGGTGGATACCCGAAGCGCTGCTTGATGCTCAGTTGCTGGTGAAAGGGGGAAATAAATGTGTGTCTCTTCTTGAGCTTTATTCAGAAGTCAGTTACCTGAGATCAGACAGTGGTTTTCTGCTTCTCTTTTCTTTCTCTCTCTCTTCCCCTCCCCCCCCTCCATGGTCATGAAAAGGTGATTTTCAAATGTACCTGTCAGGTCATTATTTCTGGATGACTCCACTAACAGCAGCAGGCTTAGAATTCAGACAAGCAAGTTCACTTACATGTTTACTTCACGTTAGCTGAGCTGTAGTAAATGGCATATACTTCATCTGCAGAAGCGGTGGGAGAAAATACTGTTATCTTTTGAGGTTTGAAGGCAGGGGAAAAATTTGTCAGAGGATATAAACAGAGAAGCAGCCGGTGTGAAACAATACTCCTGCAGTCGTGGAGGGATGGATGGTGGTGTTTTTTTGTGTTTTCCTCCTTGGAAAGTGACCGCATCATAGCTTGGTGTATGGAATGAACAGCTAGTGAATCCCATTTTAGATTGCACTTACTGCGTTATTGCCAGCCTGTTGCAGTAAATAATGTGAATTTCTTATATTCTTTGTATATACTTCTCACCTTCTCTACAGATGCAGATGCTTTGATTTAGGAAAATAAATCAATCCTTGTCCTTGGAGAAAATTAGGATTCTATTTCAATATATAGGGAGGAAAAGACAAGGATCTTGGTATCATCTAATCAGCTTTCATAAATCTGAGTGACTGAAAAAAGGCTACCTTGTAGTCATGTCCACTTACCTGTGGGCTGGGTAAGTCTTCAGTTTTTGAAACATCTGCTGCTTGCTTTAAGCAACAGTAAACTGCACTGGATGATGAGTTGCTATAGCTGTGTACACACGTGGCTAAGCAGTTACTTACCACTCTATTTCATAAACCTTGTCATGTTCCTTACTACACAAATGAAAGGTACTGTAGTTGATTTTTTGTATCTAGTTTTTTGCTAGTGGAGAAGATCTGTTCAGGTCACTTAAAAATTATTTGAGTGGAGTAGGAGCAGAAATATGTCAGTAGGCCCTGAAGTTCTCTTTTCTTTTTTCAAAGTATATTTAATTTGTCTCTTCCTATATTTTGAAAGCTATAAGGGAGTAATTTCCTTACTTTTGGTGACAGCCTATGACAAATTTTGCTTAATATCATTAAATATCAGATTGCTTAAAATACCAGTTGTACTATGAACTATGGCTGCTTTTATTCATCCTCATCTACCTACTTAAAAAAGGTTTACTCCTGAGCCTGGCTCTGAGGTACTGAGAGAGAGAAGAGAAAGCTGCCAGCTGATAGTCTCTTTAACCTGTCCTGTGACTTGGTGTGAGGTCTTCACCAGACATGCCTGCTGTGTGTCCACAGGTATTTTTTTTCTGAAGAACATTTTCAAAGACCACATCTTTAAAATATGCAGTTAATCACTGCTCTGAACTCAGGTGCTGGCCAGGTAAGCGAGTTGCTTTTGCTGGCAAAGCATAGTGCAGTGTTGAAGCTGGGCTCTGGATGTAGCCCCCAAACAGCACAAACATCACTCTTTCATGATCACTTCATTCTTGTAGGACAAAACACTGAGGTCTGGACAACATCTGTCTTAGATTAACGTTGTTGAAGCGCTTCAGGTTTTGATCATAAATCAAAATTTGTATGTAGCAACAGCTTTAAGAGACATAAACTTTTAATGATCAGATTTTCCAAGCAATGTCTGGCAACGTGGTTACAAACTCTCATAAGGATATGTTAGCTTTGGTGTGTTGGAATCAGGAGAGTGTTTTGAGAGTGACTCTGGTGGTCACTTCCTGTCATGTACGTTGTTTTGTCCTGGCACAGCTTCAAGCCTGTAGCTGGGATCCTTGTGGGTGAGACTGAATTAGAGGGTGCAGTCAGCTGAGCACTCACGGGCATTCAGCCTGTAGGATAATCACTGGATGTAATTTGAAATTTAAACTTATATTAAAAATACAGAATTATTCGCACATTAAGGAAAGAGATAATATTGAGGAGGCCTCCAAGGTGGTGTGCAGCTGGTATGCATGGAATTCCTTCCACGATGGTTCCCTAAGCAACATAACCTGCAACCTTGGAAACCGCACGGAGGGTGGAGCGGAGTGAAGACCCCGTGGCCAGGCTCTGTGTTAACGGTGCAGAGATGGGAATTTAGTGATACTTCAAACGCTGACAAGCTGTACTTTTGCTACCCTGAGCCAACAGTCTGCCATCTTTTGATGAACTGCTGTCCTTTGTGCAAACTTTGCTCATTATAATGTCATTATAATACAAAAACACACCTCCATCCCAAAGGCTACCCTCCTCCAAGATGAGACTACGCAGTACTGAGGAGTGAATTTTAGGTAACTTATACCTTTAAACCGAACCAATCCTAACAAAGGTATATATGACTGCGGCCAGTCAAGCTTCATCCTGAAGGTAAAAAAGCAATATAAAAGTAGCCTAAGAAAGAGGGGGGTGTCAGGGGAGACACCATCGTGGACCTCTGACATCTGGGATCAGTTGACGAGCTGAGCCTTTCTTTACCCAAAGGTGTCCCTATAGGCAGAAGATTTGAACCTCTTGGAGAGCTCTTTCAGGACTTAGAAATCTCTATAGAGCTGCTTTCAACTTAGCGCTTTGGTAATTTATAATCTTGACATTTGTGTATACACAGTTTGCAGACAGTGTATTCATCACCGGCAATCCACAAAGAACCTGTACTGTTGATTTAGATAAACTGCACTGTTTGAAGTATCCAGTCACACCGTTTCTCACTGGGTGCCGTGTCATCTCACAGATAATGGCTGGACGGGAATACAGCACACTGCTGAGTGAATCTGAGAGACTGGAATCGTAGGGTCAAATTGGGCATTATTCAGGATTTAAACCTAGCCGCCCCCCAGCCCCTCTAATACCTGAGGATAAACTGGAAAGCAAGGGGGTTTGTCTCCTGCCAAATTACTACTCGTAACACAACACAGCCCACAGAGCCGGCAGAGCCAGTGCAAAGCAAAGTTTCCCAAAATGCTTATGGGGTGGGTGTTGCATCTCCAGCACCCTTTTGCCCTGCAGATCTCCCTGTTGAGCTTGGTAATGTGAGTGTAGCCAAATAGGCAGTATGATGTTTCTTCATCTTCGTAAACATACAGCTCAAGTCTCATTTATCTCTGTTGCTCAAGTGCCTACTGTGCTCCATACTTCGGATGAGACAAAAAAACCCGCTGTAGCCAAACCGTATGTCCTAGAGAACAGCTGTAGGAGTTTACTGTTGCTATTTATTGAGTTTGGTTGTCAAGATTAATAGGAGTCTTTTTTGTCTTTTTGACCTTTGTTTGCCAGTTCAAAAGTAGAATTGATGTGTCCCCCCGGCTTGAAAATAACCTTTTCCCAATGTTATGTGCTTCAGGTTGTGTCTATCAGAGGGTAGATGTGATGATGAATTTGAAACTTAGCTGCTTCATGTGGGAAACCTTGTGTGCCACCTTAACTTTTTGGAACAGTTTTAGAATAGAGTTTGAAGTAAGGAAAGCTTGATTTAGAGGAGAATAAAGCAAGAAAAGGTAGTCCAGAAAAACAATTTTTCTCCAAGTGATTTTTAGCCCAGATGGATGATTCAGATGTTCCTAACTGCATCAGAAGAACTGTTGTTTGGATAGATTAAAATCCTTTCTGCTGTTTCTTCTTAATACACATACTTCCAGAAGGGGAAGTTATGCTGGGGAAAGAGAGAGGAGAAGGTGAGGATTAAGTATTGCAGTACTATTTCTCCTACCCAGTTAAATTTGGTGTTCTACCAAATCTTGCTCTAAGAACATTACACATGTGAAATCTTGATTTGTGAAGATGTCAGCTGGAAAAGAAGGCAGCCCCTGAGATGATACAGTTGTATGCAACTTTCAGTATGCTGGAGTGTGCAATAGGCAGCTGAGATTTAGAAAAGGGGAGGAAGCAGAAAGTGTTGGTGTTGTAGAGGTGAGAAAGGTAAGGCTTTTGAGCCTCAGGAGGTGGGTTTGGGTAGACACTGGTCTTCGTGTTGCCAACTTTAATTTTATGTTAATGACTTGTGCCTTACGGAGCTGTATTTCAGAACCATAAGTGTTTCAGACAAAATAATGTCAATTTGGCATTCATGTTTAAGGCTTCTGTTGACTAGAAAAATTTACTTAGCTCCTCAGCATACATCTGGTATGAAATAATCAAATATGTTTGAATGCAGAAGGTGTATGGGTATAGAACAGGCAGAAGGATAAAGCACCTGAAAAATCATCAATGTGGAAACATCAGTTTTAATAATAGTTGGAGGAAGCAATCTCGCATAACTTCACAGATTTAAAATGAGATGAAGGTGCAGTTTTATGGTTGTGTAGTATGCTTACTACAGTATGAGATAAGCTCTTCAGGGTATTAAAAGCTCAGTTTGTCTATCCAGTAGTACCAGCAACTCTGCTTAACTCTTCTGTAAGCTTACTAGTGAAAATAACGTGCTACTGTATGTAATATTCAATCAGCTCCTAGTTGTTATGTGGGCAGTATTGCAAGTCACGTTTGGTACTGAATCAAATATCTAATAGCAGACGCAAGGACCTAAAATTCCCCTGTACTTCTTGCTCTTGTTGCTCTTTTTCCTGAAACTCCTATGCTTATGAACTGGATTTCAGCATCCCCTTTATAACAACTGTCTTATGACCTCTTTGTTCTATTACGTTGTCACTGCTTTTCTCCTTTATTCTCAAAAGAAAGCATTTTCTAAACCATGTCTTTCACTTTTTAATCCTTTTTCCCCCAGATCTCATAATCTGATTCTCCTTCGGAAGTTCTGCTTTCTCACCTCTGAAAGATACCCTGTGTATAAACTAAATACAACTTTATATTTACCTCTTTCTAACTGCAGGTGTTTCTATAATTCCTATTGAGGTTATATTAATAATAATTCCTCCTGTGGAAGTTCCTTCTGGCACTCTAAACTGGCTCTTTTCCAGCAACTGTTGCATGAAAATGTTCTGGGTCACTGATTACTTTTGTAAATGACAGTTAATTGAAAAACAGCTTTCTTGTATGAGGGGATGAATGATCTGGGTGCACTGACCTCCCTTCTTAGAGTTCTGTTTTTTAGCCAGTTAAGACCTCTGAAACAGCAAAGGTGTGCTGGGATTAACATGATTGGAGTTCTAAAATTGCTTTCAGTCAGTGTTGTACTGTGATTTTATTTTTATTTCATGGCAAAAAGTAAAATAATTTTAAATCATTTGTGGTTTGGAAAGGACTTTAAGTACTCATCTTTGTTTATCTTGTATTCTTAAATTAACACTTTTTTATTGCAAAGATACTAGCGTGGAGAAAACCCTTACATTTGCTGTACAGCTTTTAAATGCTGAACTATGGAATTGCTTGCATTTGCTGCTGAAAATAGAAGAAATGTATTTTTGCATAGAGCGTCTTTATCTCAGTCTAAATCCAAGGAAAAAACATACTTGTATCTAAAGATAGAGAAAAAGGTAGCCCTACTCCTGTATTCTGCTGGGTTTGGGAACAAAAGTAGGGAAACAGAAGCTTTCAGCACTTTGGTAAAGGGCAGTGTTCTCCTGCCCTTCCTGTTTTAGTCTTTTGAATGTACACAAATCTAGATAAACTAAACTGTCAAACTAGTTAGGTGAATTCTCAAGTGCATTTCAGCAGATCTGTCTACCCCAGTAGATTCTAGTTCAGGTTTTACACAGGTCTTTAGGTGTTTGCTGTTAACAGTTTGCTCTCATCTTCAAACTGTGTGGAGAAGTATGGGTACTTCAAGGCTATCATCTTACTTTAAACAAGTAAAGTCATATTGTTAGATAACAGTTATGCAGAGAAAACTTGAGGGAACTATGTTGAAACCATCAAATCAATTTACTGATCTTGCTTCCTTGTCAGAATTGTTCTGAAATTAGACTTTTTTTTTTTCCCCTGGAGCCTTCATTCCTGAAGGCACATGTGTGAAAATACTCAAGGGTTCATCATTTCTAGCTTTAAATTTTTTTTTTTAATCAAAAGCTTAACTAAAAAAAAAAAATTCAAAGTAAGGAAGGTAAACTAGACTGGAGTAATGTGTTTTTATAAGCATCTGCAGGAGGATACCCCAGTGTCTTCGTGCAGAATTGACAGGCTTCAACAGGAGGAGTGAGTAGTGTTTGAAGTGATGTGTTCTTCACCTTCAGCTCTTGAACCTAGAGGGCTATAAGTTATTTTATAACCCTTTATGTCTTTAGTTCTGGATAGTCTCCTTCTACTTTGCATTTCTAAACAAAAAAATGAAGTGCATTATTAGGTATATTTAAATGTCTTTGCACCAAGACAGAATTTGAAATAATGATTTGGTTTGGTAAGCATTTTAAATAATGTGTAAATAAGATGAAATACTGTAAATTAAAGGGATATTAAAAAAAGGGAAGTCATGGATTTCAGCTGAGAGATAGATGGTCAGATCAAGAGTTTCTTTATCACATTCCAGCTACACCAGTATTTGTGCAGTGTAAACATACCACGTGTAAGTGTCAAGCACAGATACATCAGGTCACAATCCTTGTTTTTTCTCTAGTGCATATTTAATTATTTAATGATTTACTGGCAGATTATATCACTTGGTTGTTGCCAAGTGTTCAGTCCCTCCATAGATATCTTTGAGATATGCTGAAACAAGTAGCACGATTGGTAAAATTAATTTTTCCAGTCGAATAGAAGAAACATTTGGACAGCCACCTGTTTCTGGGAACAGACTGCACTTGAAGGTTAATTTCAACCTTTATTTTATTTGCTGCTTTTTGCTTATTGGTTTTGATGCTTCTTAGTAAAGATTTATAGCAGCTCTACTGAGTTTCTCTCTTGTTCGGTGTTCTCCAGGGGGTGAAATTTGAGATCGTGCCTCATTGTTGATGGTTTCCTGTGGACTTTGTGCCAGCCTGCCACATCTAACTTCATATTCGTTGTTCCCTTTCGGCACAAAATAATCCATTTGTTTGCTTTGCCCCTACTTGTGGCAAATGGAGGTTGAGTGGGTGGCTGGCTGTGAAAAGGTAGCATACTGTGTGTACAGGGGACGGCATAAAAAAGCTAGTATGACAAGTTGATGTCAGGCTTGAATGGCATGGAAGAGTTGCTGCTGCTTTGACTCTGAGAAACAGAAATAGAGGAGAGAAAATGCCAAAGTGTGTTTGTATTGTTTGGTTAGTTAACACGGAAATGTAGAGATCTTTCCATGGGGATTAATTTCAGCAGACTACTTTCACAGTGGCAGTGCTTCAGGAAGTTACAAATACTTTCATCCAGCTTGAGACTGAAGCAATCATGTTTTATTTAGCCTCACTTTTATCAGCTGTGATTGTTTTCTTGGGTTGTGGAGAGGTGTTTCTTTTTTTCCATTGAGATAGATCACAAAACGTTCTTCTTAAACTACTGCGTGCTTAAAACTGTCTTTTGTGTTTCTGGGAACACTGTAATGTCACATTTAACCCTGTAATAGGCACAGAAAAAGTACGTCAAGCTCAGGACTGCAAGGACCTCCATGTTGTAAACCCTGATTGGCTGTGGAGCTGTCTGGAGCGCTGGGACAAGGTTGAGGAACAGCTCTTCCCCTTGAAGGATGACTACATCAAAACACACAGGTAAGTGGGAACTCTGGGGAGTAGGGACCATGAAAATAGGTTATTCCTACAGAGATACGAACTTGTTGATGCAGCTGTAAAATCAGTTTCTGACAAATTCAGAATGGTGTGCAATGCTTACAGATTGCATGGAGATGCCCTCCTTTTTTGTCCCTTCCTATGCTGCTTAAACTGAGGACTATTAAAGGGTCAGGAGACAGGTCAGCATCTAGCAGTATCAGGAGAAACCTGTGGTACCAATAGTTTGTCGTTGTTCATGCTGTCTTCTGGTGGAGCAGTTGTCCTTGTCACTTCATCCACAGACTAACACAGGGAATGCCACAGGATTTCCTGAAGACACAGGATCGTTCATCCTGCCAAAGGAAGGGGAAAAAAAAAGTACACACTCCCTTAACATGCCAAATTAGTAAAATGTGGCGTTGGTTTCCTAGTCTTGGTAGTGAGGAGGATGAGACAAACAAGAAAACTATAGCAGAAACATCTAAGGGTTGAAAGGCATGAAGGTAGAGGCAAAAAGTGGAAGAAAAGAAGTAGTGAAAGAACAGAAGGTTTTGGGATGATAAGAAAAAGTGTTGAAGGAGAAAGGGTTAAAACTAATTAGTGCACAAGGATGACAGCAAATAGAAGGGACAGCCAAAAACTTCATTAACACAAAGGAATTCAGAGGGCTGTTAAAGGACAGTCCGCTTTAGGAAAGTTCCATGGCTAAAATAAGCCGTGAGAAGATAATGTAGAGCCAGCTTCTGCTTCTTATCTGTCTGTTTAGACTCAGATCAACAGCGTCTTGCAAGACTGAGGGAAGACCTTCCCTCCTGTGTTTCGACAGGAAGGGGCATAGCATATTGGGTTTTCAGTATTAAAGTGATACTGGTGTGATTGCGTAGGCTAGAGGCTCCCTTCCTGCTTAGGAGACACCGGCCCTTTGAAGGCAGAATGTGCATGTGGAAGTCCTCATACATTCTGAAGAGACCAAGTGTAGGAATGTCTGGAGGTGGGGTCACTTACCAAATGGGAGACTCGGTAGAGACCTAGGATTTCTAAAACTTCAGAAAGATGTAGCCTACTTACGGCTTGACTAGAATACTTTAGAAGTGCTATCATATTTTTTTTTTAATCAAACTGGAATATTTGTATGGGATGTTTAACTTGTCTCAGAGGCCTGACACTGCCAGGTTCTCAGCAGAAATCTGGACAGTGACTTGTAAGCATAATTTTTTGATTTTTCACCTTGATGAAGCTGCTTCATACAGCAATTATTGGTCCAGAGCACTTATGAACTAGGTGAGGGATGAACTCTGAGAAAATATTTGCATGTAATGAGCTTAAGAACAGCAAAAAAAAAAAAGTAAACTTAGAATTGGTTGACCTTGGGTACTGATGCTACAAGACTACTTCAGAGACATTCATGAAAGCATTGGTAAAAACTACAGTTTTGTGACACTTTTGGTATTTGTTACAATACAGTTTAATTGGTGGGTTTGGGTTATTTACAGCACTGCTTTCACGGTGCATAACATGTCATTTTACTTGGGGTTTTTTCCTTAAATTATTCTATTTGCTTCCTTTTATTTGTCTTGATGGCACTTCATCATAGTTGGGTAGTATGCCATAATGGTGGTTCCTGCAGACTGATCTCTGAATGTTTCTGCTGACTCTTCTAAAAATATGTTTTAAAATGCAGCAGGGTGATCATAGGCAGCTTAGTATTTTGATAAATGAGTTTGGATGACTTGCAAATTAATACTGTGTGATTATTTTTCTCTCGGAGCCAATTTGGAGAGCAAAAATCTAATACAATAGCATGCTTTTCTCTTTGCTGCATATATGCAGGTTATCATGCTACTCAAGGTACACAGTTGTCACTACCTGGAAGCACAATTTCAGTAGCTTTAAATGTCAAGACAATTAATGGGAGTGGGAGAAAAGCAGTGTGTCTTCAGAAATCTTCCAAACCATTTCACACACACACACACTTTCTCCTTTAGAAAAATCAAATGCTTTTTTTTTTTTAACATTCTGGTTAGATACCTCGTTTAAATTGCTGAAGCAAATTTTTTTCTGAACTTCATTCAACAGGGAGAATAGCCCCGCCACGTTTCCTGATACGCACACCGCGTTTCAAACAGCTCTGTTTCACCCAACACCCATCCATCCAAAGTCTCAGCCTGGTCCTGAAGTTCGACTTTATGACCCTAACACTGGGAAACTAATCAGGAAAGGCGCTCAGACCTCCTGCCAGTCGATGTACATCCAGTCTCCAGCTCCTCCCGTTGCCTTACCAGTTCACGGTGAACACTCATCCTTCAGGTACCTGAAGCATAATTAAGAGTAACTTTGACCGTATTTTCAGATGTTGCGGTAAATTTAACTCTTACTATCTTTACATTGATCCAGTTGTCATCTTTGCTTTAGCTACTTGGTTTGCTTTCTAAAATGCCAGGAGAATGAGTGAAAGTGAATAGTCAGCTGAAGGGAAATCAGGATGCTAGAATTCCACATGCTTTTTGTGCCTTGCCTAAGTGTGACTAGAAACCTCAAGACAGATAAATACAGCATGTAGTTCGTGCTCTCTAAAGAATGTTAGAATAACTCATCTCTGAAGCAAGGCAGCCTGATGTTTTTTAACGAGTCTTAGAATACTGGATTGGTTTTTGTCTATAAAACAGAACTGAAACAATTTGGCTTCTGTTTTATGAAATTTTCCTCTTCACTAAATTCCTTCAGATGGGACATTAGCTTTTTTGTTTGGTTTGGAGGTATATCAGAAGTGGTGGAAGAGGGCTGCAAGTCACTGACTGAATGCCTTATGACTAAATAAGGCCTTATGAGTGAGTGCTAGGTCATAATCCTTAGATCAGTAAATCAAGACACTAAACTAGCAGGAGAAGTTGGCCTGCTTTTTGAAGTGCAAATGCTAGCATCTGGACTCTTGTCAATTTGTGGATTTGGTTGAGCTACAGTGACAACACTTCTCTTAAGGATGCACAAAATATCTAAAATTCGTCTGTAAATATCTACGTAAAAGATAAAACTTCCTGGAATAATAACAAGCTTAGCAAGACTTGTTGACTCTAGTGGTAAAGAAATATCCAGTTGAAGGTGAACCTTTTCTTTGTGATCAAATGTGATCAAAATTCCTTTGTACAATGTGGTCAGACTACAGCAGTTGTTTATAAAACAGTTCAATTTTCCAAACGGTTAAAAAACTACAAGGCACAATGATAAATGCACACAGCTTTCTGCCTTTCTTCTCCCTCCCCTGCCACTTTTGCAGTGTATCACTTGTAAAGGTTTTGTATATTAGTGTGTCTTGTTATGTTTCCACTCTATCTTCTTGTTGCTAAATTATTTCAACCTATGGTTTTTTTCAGTTATCATCTTTTTATAGGCTTTTTTTTTATTTCAGCTTCCTTCTTTCTGTCAACACAGGGTTTTTTGAGTCTCTTGTTTGTGAAGACATCTTGTTTTCAGTTCCTTTTTAACCCTATTTTTAAAGTCTGTATTTTACTTCACTGTGACATGTTAAATGAACAGGAAAAACTTAAAGTAACTAAGACACAGCATGTATCCAGAGAGGAGCAGAAAAGCTTTTGGTTTTGTTTGTCATTTATTGTGGAAAAGATTTTTTCTAGAAATAGAGCTGGGAAGGTTGTGCATGTATATAATTGTCATGACACTTCTAAGATGCTTCAGGAAGGTGGTTTGTGTCCATATTAATGCATCGTTCAGTGCCTTAAAAGGAGTAAATTTTGATGTTTGTTCTACCTTTTGTCAACAACTTGATGAAGTTACGTCCACACCTAAGCCTGTCTTTCTTTAATGCAGAGGTGCTTCTTCACTTGAACATCTTATGGAAAATGAGAGAAATACACTTCAGCTGTCCTCTTAGTTGAGTTTCTAAGAGCCCCAGACAGGTTTTGGGGGTGGAGGGAGACTGTCTTCTTTCTACTCCCTTATTTTATTTCACTTAAGCATTTTTTTTTTGACTGTCAACACTCAGAGTTTAGATGCTTTAATCTAAGTGAATCCAATTACTCAGTGCTGTATCTTCACTCCATAACTATGCAGCTGTAAAAAAAAGAGATTAGCATAAGATATGTGCTGGTAAGTAGTATTTTCATCGTCATTTCCTGTTGATTTTTTTCTGGTGGTAAAATTAGTGACATGTAAACTGTTCTCTTAACTGGGGCACGTTTATATTCCTCAGAGCAGTTCTGCTATCTTCAGTTAAGATGGTGAGGAGTGTCTTGGTGAAGTCTAGGAGGAAAGCAGTGATCAAATACTGCTTAAAGTACTTTGAATGGATAGGCAGTACGGTGTGGGCAGAGCATGAAGGATCTAAAGAAGTAACAAAAAGCTGAATAGGAACAGCTTTGCTCTGTTTTGACTGGGCAAGAGTTGAGGCCAAAGTACTGTATCGTCACCTTCCTTTGTCTTCATGTATACATCATTCATAGTTTTAAAAACATAAAGCTTCACATCCAATTTAAAAATGGATGTGATATTCTACTAGATACTGTAGTGCAGCAATTTCTTGGTAGTTGACAATGTATTTTGTATGCTGACAGACTTCATGTGCTTGTATATTCACCTGCAGCAGAAAGATTAAAGTATTTGTAACTAACCCATTGAACTTAAGCTGTTCACACTACTCGTGTTAGAGGTGGATGTAGTCAAAGCCTCCAATAATGTTCTCTGATAGTTTCTAAAACTTTTGTCTGATTTTTGAATTTCACTGGGTGGGCAGCAAGATTGTACTGCTGTGGGAGGAAATGCTTGGGGAGATGGCAGCCACGTGTGGCGTAGCAGTGGGACTCAATCTCTTACTGCAAGAATAGACAGTGTGGCACTTAGAAGATAACACTCTTGCAAGGCTGGCTGCTGAAAAGTGTTTCATGTTATCAGAGTGAACTCTTTCAGTTCTTGCTCTTTATTTTGGGTTCAATGTTTTTAGCTTCTTCCTGGGATGCAACTTGAAACATAATTTAAAATAGGATGTGATTAGTGTAAATATCTACACACAGTTTGCAGTAAAACTATCACCAGTCAATTACAGATGGTGCAGTGAATTTGGTCAACACTTAGTGCAACAGGCACAGATCTTGCCATTGTGTTTGAGCCCGTGAGACTTGGACCCCTGCTTATTGTCATAGCCGGTGGAGACTGAGTGGAGGGGTGGCAGAGAGTTTGTAGCTGTACTGGAAAGGAGTGCAGTGCTGCTTGTTGGCTCCTGGGGGTTGTCAGGAGCTCTTCTCTGAGAACAGGAAGGATTCTGCTTTAAAAATAACCTGCATGTCAGAGCTTTGACACTCCGTATGTATCTCCACAATATGCATATTCATATAGAAACTGTATTCTACACATTACAGTAATGTAGTGTTGTCCAAAAAAAAAAAAACAACCACCAGCAAATGCTAATGGCATCTGGGACTAGAATAAAGAACAAATAGTATTACAGGCTAAACTCTAATGAATGCTAATAATACATTAACAGATGAGGCAAGGCTTAAAACATGGATATAATTCACATGTGAGAAGTTAAAAGTGACAATCTAGTTTTAAATAATACTAAGATGCACCAAATTCTTGGTTTGAAAAGGTCTCAACCAGATGTTGGCTGAAGCAATTCTTTAAGATTCATATAATATATAATTTCACTTTGAAAATTTTTGCCTTAATTTACATACACATTGTTACAGTTTTTCCTATGCAGTGTTATCAGTCTTGTTGTGACAGCAAAAATAAAAAGTACCACAATGAAATAATTAATGGAATTTCAATATTTTAACATTTTCTTGTTGATAATGCTATTTTAGCTTTTACCCTGACTCTGTTATTAATTAAAGCATTAAGACACTTGTTACTTCCACAAACGTTGAACCCACCCTGCATGCGGTGGGTTGTAGTGTACGTCCTTGTGCATGTAAGACTGGCAAGTTCAAACCAACCTGGGCAGGGTTGAATGTGGTGTTATTTTTGAAAAAGTACTCATGAATCTCATCTGGTTGGAAATAAATGTGAAATCGCAAATTTGTATGTCTAAATTTTAAACAAGGCAAGAAGCAGCTGAAAATGTCAAGCTTGAAAAATGTCTTTGATAAAATAAAAATGTTTCTTACAAACCTTAAAGTCTTTGTTTTATATTGTTTTTTGGAATGTTTTGAGAAGTCCTAGTGTTGCTAATCTAGTAGCAGTTGGAAATACGGAGCGGGGGGGGGAAATCTGGCAGAAGGCTTTAGAAGCTACTAATACAGATATTTTACAGCTAATATTTGTTCATAATAATATGATCAAGGATGATCTTGCATTTTATTCTGCAAAAGGAGGAGTTCTTGCTGTCATCAATATAATAATGTTTTCTTAAAAATACTACATTTGTTTCTGGTCTAAGAAAATTGGCTTGGCTGTCTGCTACACAACTTGTGTATAATTCTTGGCATGGTCAAGCTTGTCATGTTTTTGATACAGTTGTGGAAGGTGTTTATCCCTTTTTTTTGACTGTTTTCCTAAGAATGTAAATAGCATCATCATGTTTCTCTTGGCTAGAGTACCTATTAAAAAGGTGTGGAAATCCTTATTTTAAAAGATCCTTTGGAAAAGATTGTGGAATGCGTTTGGGTTTTTTTTCCACACTTACCTATAAAAATTATTGTCTAAGAACAGTTAAATAGTAGAAGAAAACTGTGTGGTCTTGTAAAACAGAGAACATTTAGTAGAGGGGAAGAAAAATCCCAAAACTGTTACACTGTGAGGAAAAACTCAGAGAGAAACAGTTTGGTTTGTTAATTTCCACAACATCCCAATCTGTGTTTTGGCTTCATAGTCAGTTCTACTGTACAGAAATGACAGAGTGCAAAAGGGCACATTTCTGCTGCATTGCTCAATAGTGCTGGGCTGATGGGGGGCTTCTGCAGCAGGTAGCGCAGTTCTGGGGAGCACAGTAATGGCTCGACTCTTTCCTGTTCACCCCAAATCAAAAAACTGAATTCACATCTCCTGCACCTATCTATAAGATCTGAGGGGAGAGAGTTGTGTATTTAGGAAAGATGAGCCCTCAGAATGAGCTCCACTGACAGCTTCATGTGGCTTTCAGTTTTCATACGTTCTGGGATTGAAATACTGATCTAAGGAAAAAAAAAAACCTTGGTGTTTAGATCTTTTTAAAGTCACTTCTATATGTCCTTGTGGTAATCATTCCCCACACACAGTCTTATGGCTAACATAAATAATTTGTGACCTATGACCTTTATGACCCGAGATCTTTGAATAGGATTCTGAGTGGTGCTGAGCTGCGGTAATGTGTTCCAGGAGGTTAGTGTGACAGCCCAACATTCATCGTTAAACTGTGGTGTGTAGCAGGTTTAACCTCTACAAGTCTTGAGTAGTTAAGTACTGTGCACAGAAAAAGTTACTCGGGAAAGGTAGAAGTATGCTGCTGTTCTAGAGGTAGTCTATCTTTTTATTACTATTACTACTTTTATTACACATGATGTTATCATTATTTTATCCATTTTTCAGAACACTTTGTGATTCCTTTTTGTATCACTGTGTTCTGGTTAAATACAGTACGTAGAGGTAATAAAATACAAACTAGGAAAAAATGCTACTGTATGTGACTACACTAGCCAAAAAGCAATATGGTCTGTTATGCATCTCATCCAAGCGTAGCATCTGGAGAACATCTGGAGATTTGAGGCTGCGGAAATGAGCTTTCTCCTTGCAGACTTTTGGTCTGTAAGGTTAAGAAATAGAAAGATCCACTCTGAAGAATACAAGCATAACATAGATCAGGAAAAATGTATTAGGATGTAAGAATTGTCTCCTGAATGGTGAATGTGTGAAGTGATAGACAAACTCCACCTGAGCACAAACTGGAAAGTATTTTAAGGGCGGTGCGTCTGCAGCTGCTGAAGCTCTTGGCTTCAGGAGAGGTTTGGTGGTTACTGACAAGAACAGTGGGAAGAGAGGAGAGTGAGTACCTTGACAAAGGTAGAGTCAGAACTTAAGGCATCAGACTGAAAATAGAAGCAATCATTGGGAGACTTGATCTTTCTTCTGTGATGAACACAGAACCCTATTAAGCAAAGTAGTTGATAATCAGCAGTCATAATTTGTTTATAGGATTTTATTTCTAGACAAGCAGTGAATCAAGTACATCTTTCTTATGTGGAACCCCTGAAACTTTTCAGAGTTGTTGAACCACATCAGCAGCAGATGTTTGAAGAAGATGACCTACCAGCAGGTGAAAACGAAGAGCAGCCTGGTCCGTCGAAGCGGAAACGCCAGCCAAGTATGTCCGAGACGATGCCCCTGTACACCCTATGTAAAGAGGATTTAGAGAGTATGGATAAAGAGGTGAGCTTAACTAATTCTTACAGGTTTCTAACATAGTTATTGCTACTTATGTATAACAGTTAAACTTCTGTTAAATTTTGCATGTATGTGAACTGACCTTGTATGGCACTATGGTTCTTCTAATGGAAGCCACAGCAGACTAAGTGCAGTTCAGTCTAAAATGCAGTTATGTTCTGCAAAGCGAACTTTAATTAAGGAATGGGAGTGTGTAAGTAGGCATTTAAAATAGAACTTCGTTGGAGTACAGCAGTGTTGAAATGTATTACCACATTTGCTGTGTGTTTCGCTTTCCCAGGTGTCACTTCAAACATTTCTCTTTATTGAAGTAAATCTTCAAATAATTGGGACAAAATCAGTGGTGGGATTGTTGAAGACAGGTCTGTGGATGTGAAAGTCACAGGCCATAGAGGAGATCAGATAGTGGAGCATGGGGCTTCATTACCCATACCCATGAGATTGCTGTGTCGTTAAATCATAGCTGTCACAGTCCTGCGGTGAAGGGAGCTTTCTGTTAAGAGTGAACTGTGCTTTTTTTATACAAAACCACGGTAGCTGAAATTGTGAGCCTCTAGCAGCTGCTTATTTTTCTTTATCCTTATGTGCGCTTTTTTCAAATTAACCAGCATCCTCAATAATATTAAATCATGGGTAGAGGAAACATGCTTACTGCATTGTACTTGCACGTTATTGAGTGTACTATAAAACCTAGCGACCCTGGAGCTTGAATTCGTCTTTGGGCTTAGATCATTCACGGGGGTGGGGACAAGAGCTGACAGGACTGGCAGCTTCTCACAAGGTTTCTAGCCATAACAGGCCTCAAGAGTTATCTTAAAGTATAAGAAAAGCATGAGTAGGAAACTGGGTATTTCACTAAGGAAAGAAAGAGTTCAACTATACAGCACAGCATAATTCTGAGATGGGCTGCGGCTAGAGAGGTCATGGAGGAACTTTGAGCTGGTGTTCTAGGGAAAGGTCCAATAGCTTTCAATTGCTGTGATGATCTACTCTAAATTTCAGGTGAATACAAGCTTTTAACTTTATCCTGTAACTCTTGAAATAAACAAATTTTGATTTCCTTTGCTCTTTGTTCCAGAGTATTTTGCCCATTCGATCTCAGACTTTCACAAGAAATAATATTTCTTCTTGTCATGATGCCAGTCCCTGAATCCATCTGTTTCTTCCTTCTGTGTCAGTAGTACTTAAAGTAAATGGTTGTGCTTTGTTTTTATGTTTCTGTGTACTAACATTTTTCTAATGGTATGGCTTTTGGAAAGCATTAATGTATTGCTGTTGCAGCGTGTGCACTGAGCCAAAAGGAAGTGTCCATGTTTTTCAGACTTTACTGCATAAGGTATTTATTGCTCTGAGCTGAGTATAGAGACAGCCAAGGGAGGCTGAATTAGTGGACTGACTATGGGACTGCTAGCATCACCTTGGTAAAGATAATGTATTCATGTCCAAGACATGCGATGTAAGTAACAAAGCACGGTTTTATGGGCTTGTGTGGGAGTACCCTTGTGAAACGGGGAGGATGTGTGGTAACATAGTCCATAAAATACAAACTTTAGGGGAGCATACGCAGGAGATTCTGCTGTCAGGAAGACTATCAAATAAAGTGAAAGTAAGATTGCTGAGTATTGCTGGGTAGTGCTCAGATCACTCTGGTGACACTGACTAGTTGAGCTTCCACAGAAAGGTGTTTGCCTGCATCTTATTCTTTATCAAAACATCTTAAAAGGTAAGAACCTTTCTGCAGTCACATCACGAAGAGCTGTGAAATTTCTGCTTTCTGCCACAAAAATGCTTTTGTTTAAATCCATCCTAGTGGCTATGCCAGCAACAAGCTCTACAGCTGCTTGCAGACTACCTTGGTGGGGCAAGGGAGTCTTTCAGCCATGTTGGTGGTGTATTGCTGCACAACTACACGTGCTAGTGCTGAAACTGTTGGGGTTAGGAGTACGTGGTCCTCCACAAGACTGAGAGCAAGTTACTGCTGCAGTGTAAGCCAGTTGAAGTCTCAATTGCTGTGTTCCTGCCCCTGAGCCACCTTATAATCATAGGACCATACAGCAAGCCAGTTCAGAGAGCTGGTTTGGTCAGAAAAGATCACTTTCCTGAGGTAAATCTTAATCATTACCAGCTTCCTGAAATAACTCAGGATTGCCTCTGCATGAGTGCTAGTGCCAGGAGCAGGCAGAAGATGGATAGAGCTGGGAATGAGCAGTGAAGGAAGAACTCCAGCCCTCTAGCTTTAAAACTGCACCCTCAGTATTTCCATGGCAAATTCAGATAAGGTTTTTAACTAGATCAAAGGAGCCTTTTAGCTTTAGGCACTGGGAGGTTTTTTTCCAATGAAATAAAATAAGAAATGCAAGCAGTTATATGTACTGTTTCTTTGGACACAACAAGCAAGAAATAACTCCTTTGCCCTTAAAATTGAAAGGAAAACTTGCTTTTTCTTTGCAAAAAATCTGAAAAGGCCATGCAGCTGCAAGCAATACTGAATTTGCTTGGAGAGTTTTGTTAGAACCAAGATGGAAGCCAATAAAGATAATTTAATCGCGATTTATTCCCAAATTAAATCCCCTTCTACCCTTAACCTATTTTAACATCTGGCTGTCAGTTTTCTTAGTAAAAAAAAAAAAAAAAAAGCCGTATCTTTTCCAATATTCCATGAGGAAGAGCTGCAATGGATAGGCATCTCTTCTAAGATTTGATCTTGCATAGATTTCATCTTCTCTCACCATTTTAGCTGTAGTTGTGCTATGGATACCAAATAAGTCAAAGGAAATGAGTAGCATCCTAGCTGTTGGGTTGCAGTTTCAGGTCACTTAGTCTTTTGAATCTTTTTCAGTGCCAAAGGTCTGGGAGACCAGCTCCAGTGGTAGCTTCTTTTCCCTCTGACATGATGAGGGGCTATTTAAACTTTAGGAAAGTGTGAGAACAAGAGTATTCAGTGTCATAGGATTGCCGTTCAAAGGTCAATTGCCAAGTCAGAGTAAGTGCAGGTAAGGAATGGCTCCCTACCTGGGAAATACGCAGTCTGCTAATGCTGCTGCTGCCTCACAGTTATGAGATTGTTTTCCCCCTTTCTTTTCTGTGCTAGCTAGACACACATGCTTTGCAGCTGGTTGCTGCTGAGGAATGGTAAAGGACAACAGAATTAAATGCTTCCCGTTAAATTAGCTTGTTTATAGTAATTTTTTAAGGCCTGGATAAATTTTTATTTCCAAATTACTTATTTGATACATAACCTGCAAAAGATTACTCCATAAAAATGGTGTTTATATCAGATTGTATTTAGTGTGCTGTGAACTTCATGGTATGTTGCTGGTTTCACTAAGGGGTAAGGATTGAAATCCATGTTTAAAGAATAGGTTTCTAAACAATTAAATTAGAAATATGTCGTCCATCATTCCAAGATGACTTTTGTTTTCTCAGAACCAATAATCTCACTGGGAAGGTATCTACTTTTCCTTTCGTTGACAGTGTTGGAAAGTAACTATTGCAGAAGCCTGTCCTGTAGGGAGAGAGAGCTGGGTTGTCTGTAGGTCTTCCTGTCCCGTTACACCAGGGGTCCACTTGCCCACCTGCATATCGTAGAAGTACAGGACTGTTCACTATGTGTGTTTGGTGTGCTTGCGTGAAGTCATCGCCCTACTTGGGCTAGGTGGAAGCTGCTACCCTACCAGTCACTACAATCTTGTGCTGTGGTTCACTGACCAAAAAAACTGGAAAGTGGAATCCAGGCCTCAAATGACTCTCTTCGTTTCCAGAAATAAGACTTATTAGCTAAAGCAAGCTGCGCAAAGGCAGGTAGTGGCATACAAATCATGTTAAGATGTAACATGTCTTTCCATTCATAATTGATTTTCTCAGTACAGGGTGATGTGCAGCTCTCCTTCCTAGAGGGTTCTCATGGATCATCTTGTGGGGATATTTCTTCAGTATTCATTGAGAACCGCTCCTGTGAACTTCCAGCATATTGATGGCTTCCTGCACTGATAGAATTTACTCCATTCATCATTGATTTTCTCAGTACAGAGTGATGTGCTCTCCTTCCCAGAGGGTTCTCATGGATCATCTTGTGGGGGTATTTCTTTAGTATTCATTGAGAACCGCTCCTGTGAACTTCCAGCATATTGATGGCTTCCTGCACTGATAGAATTTACTTATACATTTAAAGAAGGCTGGCAAAAAATTATCTATGATCAATATTTAGTAAATTCTGTTAGTCTTGCTGATCTAGGAATTGTTTTTATTTCGTTTAAGCTGCTATTAATTCCTTTTTATTAAGGATGGTTTCCTTCTAAATTTGTATTCCTAAACTGGATAATGTTCTCTTCAGATACAACTGGGCTAGTATGATGTACACTTACCTAGCCAAGTTGATCTAATCATAACACTGTCATGTCCTATGTGGTATAAATAAGCTATATTTGTTTTTACATACTAATTGCTTCCCGATGGACCTTGCCTTTGCTTTTCTGTAAAATTTTCTTTTTTCATGGATATCTCTTGCATACCCAAAAGGTGATTTTTAGCCCCATGAGTTGTGTTAACATCTCTTATAAATATTTAGTTGAATCAACTTTATGTAATCTTAGTTTTTTCCCTTTTGAAATCAGTGTCCCTTTCATAATTAGGTTGATATCCTTGTGTACGATAAATCACTTCTCCATGAAATAAGTGGGGAAGGTCAAGACCTTCATTCCTCGCTCTGTTTTGGCTACAAATTATTCTCCTGTCTGTTCCTTTAAGAGCTGTGACTGGCAGTACAGTTCCTTTATTCTATTTTTCAGGTTCTTTCAAATTCATCAGTCTGTGTAAACTGTAGAAATGCATAGAAAGATTCTAAGATTCTAATTCATAAAATGCCAGTGCCCAAGGAAAAGAAATGACTGTCTTGTGTGACTTCCCTCCCCCCGCTCTGAATTATGAGCCCGTGTTGAGGTCAAGATCCTGTTTTCTTACTCGTATATAGGCTGCTGCCAAATCTACAGTAGACTGGAAGTAACAGTAGAAGACAGACAACAATAGGTACTTAGATCTGTCACTGTCAACACCTGCAGGACCAGGCAGATGCCCAGTACCGGCTTCACTGATGGGAAGGAACTTAGAGTAAGGCACTAAGATTTCAGTAAGATTTAAGTTCATTAAGGCATTCTAATTATGTTTTGCAGTGCCTTCTCATCCAAAATGGCCTGGGGTTACTAACGTCGTGGAACAGCTGTGCACATGTAGTCTCCTAGCTGTATGATCCTTATGCTTTTCTGTGTATTACTGTGGTTTTGTCAGCATGTTTGAGAGCAGCATCTGTATCTTGTCAATTGTTGCCTCTGCTGTCTAAAGTAAACTACTTTGCTGGTTTAAATTCCTCTCCAGTTTGGGACTTGGGAGTGAGGAATAGAGGGAGTGAATCTGATATCAGTCAGACCTCCAGCTTTCCCATCTCTCACTTCAGTTAGTGTTGCGGCAATAATTCCTACCATCTGGCTGGATATGTACTTAACAGCTGCAAAATGACCACATTGCAAAGGTGTGTTCTTTGCATCAGTGCTTTTAACAATGTAGATTCTCCTTGAGTAAGAATTGCCTAATGAACTACTTCTGCATCAAAATGGTTCCGTTGATTTAGTACATATTCTGCACATTATTTTCCTTTTAACTAAGTTGGAATTTATGTGCCATATATAAAGACTGAAAGTACAACCTTCTGGTCTTACATAATCCCATTTTGTCACTCTGCATTTTGCTTTCATCTAAACAGATTTACCCCTTAATTTCCGGTTTTTATTTTAAGTTAGTGTCTATACCATACAGTGAATTAAGAAGCGGTGTCTTTTTTGCCTTCAGTTTAGTGAAAGCTATTATCTCAGTAAGTGGTTAGCCTCTTGGTTAGTTTGAAAATACTAATTTAATGCAGAGGATGTGGTCTCTAGTGCAAAGTAATAGCTGCCTGGGGCTCACTTGGACCTTGCGTTGCACGTTAAGAGTTCTTAGAATTTCCACAATTACATTTCTCATACAAAATTTCTTGTGTGACAGCTTAATATGTAGCATGTCTGCAAGTAAGTATCCAACTTAGCATGATGCTAAATTCAGTTAGCAGTTTATCCTTATAACTCCAGCCTTGTTTGAAGTTAAAAGAATGAGCCTGTGTGTATACTTGCTGTTCTCGGTGATTATCATCCAGGCAGGCACCTTGGCCCTTGGAAGTTAGGAGGCCTGCTCTACAGTTAGTAGGCTGCTTCTACTTGAACTGAAATTAAAAAAAAAAAAAGAGGTAACTGTGAAAGTATACATATGGAGAAGTATCAAAGGTAAATGCGCTACTCTTCATGAGGCAGTAAGAGACTGTATGAAAACAATTTGCCAAAACATCTTGGGGCATAAGCAGACCTGAGGACACCCAGACTGGCTGGCCTAGGTCCCTTGTGGGCCTCAGTGCGTCCTGGTGCTGTTTCCTCACCTATGGCCCTCCTGGCACCTTCCTTCACACACCAGCTCCTGTGTCCCCTCTGGCCCCCTGCTCTAGCCAGTTTTTCCCACACAGAAGAGCAGGTAGCATGGATGGAAGCTGGAGAAACTCCAATTCTTCAGCCTCATCAGCTTGTCATTTTCAGTGTGGAAATTACCAAATTTATTACCAAATTAATTTATTACTAGCTTATTACGAAAGCAAAGCAGCTGAGCAAGACTGTACTGCTTGCTTTCTCTCACTCTGCTTCTTTCCAGAAAAGTAATCTCAGGTGAGGCAGTGGTGCTAGGATTCAGGGTGCTGCTTTAACTTCATGGAACACTTGTTTTGGCTGGCTGATGCACTATTACTTTGTTTTGTAATGAACATAGCCTAAGGCTGTTGATAAACAAGGAACAAGTATGTTTACTGCTTTCCCCTGTTTAAGGTTTTGACATTCACCCGTCTCCACTATGGTTACATAACATAGAAGTAATTGACCATTAAAATGTTATAATGCTAAAGCAGTTATTTCACCCATAGCTCATCTAATTAGTGGAGAAAACTGAGTTAAGCTGTCAGTACAATTTTTAAATTAATAATTTGGCAATGAGAATCAGCAGTGTAGAATTAAGAGATCAGTACAGTGGGATAGAAAGAGGAAAGATGAGCACTTAAAGGAAGCTGGGTATCAGTCATTTGCTTCTGTCTTGGTTTGAATAATTCATTTTCCACTGAAAAATGGAAACAATTCTAAAAAGTAGTAATGCATTTCTATTTATTTTTAATTACAGAAGATATAAAACATATTCAAATAAATCAGAATTGGTCATGTTTAAGTTGTAGGCAAATTATCCTGACCAGAAACATTGACACTCTGTTATTCAGCTAACCAAAAGAATGCTCAAAGTGCAGCATAGATAAGGCTAGTGGAATTGGAATGGATTAGCAACATATGAAACTAATTTTTTTTAAAGTTGGATACTTATTTGCAGACTATTTTATGCACTAATTGTATAGAGCTGGCTATCTGCTATTTTTTGTTTATTAAATGGCATCATGGTCCACGCTTGCCCTAGCAGCTTTTTAAAGTGTCTGTAAAAAGGGTTTTTTTAATGTCACGTTTTACAAGGAGACAACTGATTAGGAAAATGGGAAAAGGTTTTTTATATAAATTGATATCATCTCAAGTAGGCATAGTTTTGGATGGCTGTTTTTCTACAGAGGTAGCTTAGAAAACATTATTTAAATAGAGGTTTTGGTGTACTTGGACATCTTCTTTTAATTTTAGTTATTTTTATGCACTTATATGTCCTGAGGGAATATGGGAAACATACTGGAACCATTTGGCATTCAGATGGCACGCTGTATAAATATCTGCATATTGTAGATAATTCTTACCTATATAGGCAGTTTCCATATTGAAGTATGGTGGCAGTCATGACGAGTTGCTAATTAAAAGGTGATGATATATAGAATCCTGTGCAAAATGAACATGATCAGTTAAATCCTTGGCTGGTCAGGCTATTGTTTGGAGAAGAAAAAAAGAAAATGTATGATTGGGACTGATTCACTTTTGACAGGTAATTTAATGTTTTTTATAGAGTAAATATTATGCAAATAAGGTTAAATCTAAGATCTATTTGTTTCTGCAGATTAAGAACTTCAGCTTTTAAAGTATTCCTGGTTATATAGCAAATGCATTATTCTACTATTATTCCCTACAAAATGGAAGATAGGTCTATAAAGCTTCCACCTGCAGAATGTATGTACTAGGTGTTAAAAAAGTGAAGGTTGGTTATTCTATAGGGAAGAAGGCTTTTCCATACATTCTGATTGGTTTTCCTACCAATGCAGACAGTACAATATGTATCTGTAGCCTTCTGTGCTTGGCTGTAAGCCTTTTTCAGCGGTCGTCTTGCCCACTGAAATGGGGCAAAACTTCTTTAAATAGTGTTCAGTAACCTCATTGTAACGTATGTGTCTACCTCCGTGTTTTAAATCATATGCAGTTAGGCTGTCAACACTAACTGGCTACAGTTAAGAGTGAGTTGTCTGAGCCATGTTAAACAATTTGCAAGCTGATCCCTAACATAATTCTGAGCAGCTGCTTATAGGGCCTGACTGAGCCTCATCAAGTCTAACATGTTTTTACATTTAAATTCAAGCTGTTATTCTCCATTGGTGATACTTAAAAGTGTCTGCTCAAGTCCTGGTCTAAGTCTGAACTGTTTCTTTGTAATCGCTTTTTTGTTTTATCTAGATGCCCTGATACTTGTATTTCAACAATAAGTATGGCTGTGCAGCATAGCATGATATATGTTAAGTGCTATGGAGAGTCCTTACAAACACTTACATAATGCTAGTCTGCTATAATTATTTACGGATTTAATTTGTGTTTGGAATTCTGGGGTTATAAAAATACAAGTCCATTTTGGTAGCATAAAGGCCAGGTTATTTATAAATGCAGCATTGAATGACAGTTTGTACTGTTACCCTTTAATCAGCTGTTCCTGATTAGTTAACATAAGATGACTTATTTTAAAATTGAAATTATGCATAATGGCAATTGCTCACTTCTAAGACACCGTTGAGAAAAAGCTTCTTTCCTTTGCTCCGGTAGACTTTGTTCCTGTCAGACTCTAGCTTCAGAGAGCACTGAGTACAGCCATTCAGCTCTCTGTGTGATAGTCCTGCAGCTACGGGTGTTCTAGCTCCTGTGTCAGCATCACCAAGAATATTTCTATTCCGTGTACAGCTTTAACAGTTATTTTGAAAATCTGCAGAACTAGAGCCCCCTGTTGGTGTAGAAAAATTCCCTGGTGCAGTGCTGTCACAAAATGAGTAATTACCTGAATGGCCATGTAACTTTTTCATGTCTACAGTAGTGCCATTCACTTTAGATTTTGGGAGAGCGTTGTTGTTACTCTGTGTTATGTTTTTTGCGTACAAGCTTGTTTGCCAGGGGTTGCAGTCAGCTGTAGGCAGTATGCTCTGTCACTGCTCACAGCAAATATGATGGCACTACTTCCTCGCAGATGAACACAGACAGCTGCCTGTGTCTGATACTTTAGTGCTCCAGCATCAACCTTGCTTCGTCACACAGGTACTGAGGACGGTATAGCTGCCATACCATGACACAGATCGTATCAAAACCTGTACCGTATTCATCACCTTAATATTGAGCTTGTTGTAGAAACTGATCACTTTTCAGCTGCTCGGCTTATCTCTCACTGTGTTTTGGGTTGGGTTTTTTTTTTTCTTAACTTCCATGCCTAATTCTGTCTCTTGAGTGGGCTAGTTATGCAGGACACTTGCACATACAGAGTGCTCCTATTTCTCTGAATGCTTGATTGTCCAGCGTCTTTTTGCAGACCCACTGCCCAGTTCAGCAGAAACCATTTCAAAACAGACCTGTCTTCACTATCACTTCAATTCCCTACTAAAACCAGTTCAGAAATAATTTTTCCCAATGCTTATTGTTGGAGGTGGCTTTGTTAGCTTGAGCACACTGGTGTCTCTTGGCTCTTGTGATAATGAGTCCAAGCTAATCAGGCTTACTGAAAAGGGAAATTAATTGACAACCGAGCAATGCTTCATGAAGCCATGTGATGTCTGGCAGCGTTAATGCTAAACTTTGGTTAAAATTAGTAAGTCGTGGCAGGTGCAAGCTGGCGCTCTCCTGGCTGGCTTGGGTCAGGGTGGGTTTTACTAGCTTGTTCATCGTATGTGTGAATAAATCTATACTGAATGCAGCGTGTCTGTGTTTACATAGCAGTGATTCTGAGCTAGGAAGCCCTACTGTATGCCAGCTGTTCTACACAGTGGTAGTTTAAGTTCCTTTGCAGCTGCAGAAAACGTGTTCTTGCAGGTAAATAAAAATAGATACTTGCCTGTATTTGTGCTCACTTTAGTATTTTCAGTTTCATTTAGTAAACTGACTTCTGAACAGCTTTATGTGATGCTGAGCAAGAAGTTCAAGGAGCTCAACCTTTTGAAATGGAAAAATCCTTATTTTTTTCTGAAATACTTAACAATGAAGATTTATTCAGTATCTCAACTGAAAGCATATCTTTCACTTAAACCCTGTGGTGGCAAAACCTAGCACTGTGCTAATAGAGTTGTTAAAATATCTGATGCAAGATTCATTGTGAGAAAGCTGTTAAATAGTTAAGATGCTAAAAATAATGGGTGCTTTGTCTGCGTATTGTGTATACCTGATACTCCTTGTTTCTACTTGTATGCATCTTTTTAGGGTGAGGATTATTTGGGTTCTCATGAGAGTAAAGTCCATAGTTGTGACTGTTCAGCAGTGTTTTCTCATCATGACACTGGTGGTAGCATTTCAAAAGTTTGGTGTTTGCCTCTGAGATGAAGCACATTAGAGCCTTAACTGTATAATTAATTTGTAATTGAGATTGAAGTGATTGGAAATTAGTTCAATTCCAGCTCCCTCCCACTTTTGGATTTCTTTCTGTAATGAAATAACCAAATGGGTTAAGCTCTAAATGGTTCTCAGAAGTTTTCAAGGACAGTTTGCAAAGTGTACTTACAGGTTGCCTACAGCATTAACTAATGCTTTAATGGGTGACTTGAAAGAGAATATGTAGATAAGTACCCTGATACTTTTTTCAGAAGAGATTTTCTGTTTTGGCTGCAAAAACCTGAATCACTTTTCATATGGAAAAGAAAAATACTATTTTAAACCTCTTCCCCCAGTGCATTAGATGTTGCCAGATAAAATGGTGAGAGCTGTCCCATTCTCTGTAAAACGAATTGGACAGACAGCAAGGTGGATTGATGGTGGAAACCTGCCCACACCTGTTCAAAGCTGCCTCTGTGTCTCAAGAAACACCGTGTCAGCTGAGCCAGAGTGGGAGTGACTTTTAGCAGGAGATTGCACTTCATCTTAGTCTGTTATCTAGGAAACCCATTGCTTTTGGGGCTTGGACAATCAATATGCTATGTTCCACAAAATGCTTGTGAAGGTAAGCAGTGCAATAGATGTATTTGCTACCTATGGATTTTTTTTCATTTTTATTTTGTGGTTTTAAGTGGAACTTCACGAGAGCAGATGCTGTCATGCACTTGAACTTTTTTTGATGATCAAAAAATTGGTGTAAAATGATGCTTATGTCCAAAGAAAACTTGCTCTGAAGGAATGATTGGAAGCAATACAAGTAGACTAAATACTTTTTTATGCTGAGTGATGTGTATCCAAATTTCTATTATTTTTTTTAATAACATAAATAATACAAAACCAGATGAGGATCTCAGAAATTGTATAATCCCTTGATACTAATGTACTGACGCTGTGCTGCTCTCAGCAGTTCATTGGCATCTTGTTACAGATACCTCCCCTTGGCAGTGAAATGTGTCAGAAAGGATCACTCAGAGCCTAGGTACTGTGCCCTCTCAAACTGCCATGTGTCATTTTTAATAGTATTTTAAGATTTCTAACTTAATGTGTCAGTGGTATTTTGTGATAGCATTTAAACCCCTTTTGCAAGCGTACCCGCATTAGCAAATGAGATTAGTTTATATTACTGAAAAAAAAAAACCAACTTGATCACTAGACTGTGCATGTTCCTTGCTAAAACTCTAGGAATAAGAAGTTGTGACTTATTCTGGCAAAACCGCCTCAGTTAATAGCCAGTGACAATTCTTAGGAAGGACTTGCAAAATTGTGGAACAAACCTGCTTCTTGCATATCAGCAAAATACGCTTTCTTTAAATTGGAAAGGATGGCTTTGAGAACAAAGTGTCACGATACTGTTCTGTTTGCAGTAGTACCACAAACTTAACACTTCTTAACCTATTTGCTCTAAAGGTTTACAAGGTGGAAGTTATACTGAGACGTGTGTGCAGCAGGCTGAAATCCTTGAAGTGTCCACCTCTCTTGCTTTGTTTTTATTTAACAGGTATGGGTACATCTAGTCCTCTTGTTGGCTAGGAAAAGAGGACGTTGATGTTACTCTGTTCACTTTGCACACCTGAAAAAGAATTTCTATTAATTAAAGGTCATTGAAGGTCTAGTTGTATAAGAATTTTCTCCTGGTGCCTTTCCCTTCTTCTGAGTTGGTTTACATTATTATTCTATTTGTACAGCATCAACAGACTCTAGGTTTTCCAGTCGCTGGATATTTAGATTGTGCTTATCTCTACAAAGAGCTAACAGAATTTGGGTACAACAGGCTATTTTCTGTGGATCCCTAGCTCATTCCTTTAAGACACAGGTTTGCCTAAGGTGAAATCAGGACATTTAGTAAAGGTAGTCATAGGTAATTAAGGTGTTGCTGTCACTGGGATGTGAGTATTATTGAGTAATGAGCTAGTTTTGTTGCACGTAGTTGCTTATTGAGCAATGAGCTAGTTTTGTTGCACGTAGTCCAATCTAGCAGCAGGCTGCTGAATGTGGCAGTCCTCCTTCTTTCTTGCTTCTGCTCATCTTTTGAGTTCATGAAACCCTATGGTTAAGTTTAAACCTACCACCTGTTTGTTGAAGGTGTACTCGCTTGTGTTTCTGCTTGATGCTTGGTAGTGTTATGCAGGGGAAGGGAAAAAAAACTATGGGTAAATCTAAGTAAACCCCTTTTCCCTTTTGGTGCTCAGTTTTTGTCCTGTAGCTTCAACGTTCTTATTCTATCTCTCTGAGAGAAAAGGTAAATTACAAGTTTTGAATTTGTGAAAATAAAGCTAAACTCCAGCATACTACTTTTTTAATTCGTAGTCTTGATATTTTTATTTCAATTGTCATTAAAATATCAGCTCTTCAGAGATCTGAAATGGAAGTTTTAAGTTTAATGGTTGATTGTCCTAATAGAAACTCATGCAGTTTTAAAACCAGCTCCTACCTAGAGCCCCAAGATCCAAACTGTTTTTTCTTAAATACGCACCATTCAGATGTCCCATTTTAAACAGATGGTATATGAAACAGGAAAAACAAGGCTTATACTCTGCTTAATGGAAGTGCTGACCACTCAAATCACAGAGCCACTAAGGTTGGAAAATACTTATAAGACCTATCAGACCACCCAGTCCAACCACCAACCCAACACTACCTTACCCACTAGACCATGTCCTCAAGTGCCACGTCTACACGTTCCTTGAACACCTCCAGGGGTGGTGACTCCACCGCTTCCCTGGGCAGCCTGTTCCAGTGCCTGACCACGCTTTCAGGGAAGTTTTTCCTAATATCCAATCTAAACCTCCCCTGACACAACTTCAGGCCATTTCCTCTTGTCCTGTCACCAGTTATCCTGGAGAACAAACCAGCACCTGCCTCCCTACACCCTCCTTTCAGGTAGCTGTAGAGACTGATCAGGTCTCCCCTCCTCCTCCTCCTCTTCAGGATAAAAATGGAAACCATTTCTTTGAATGCTTGCAAATATTGAGCATGTTTACTAGTCAAGTCCTATGATTTTCAGGAGGAAAACGCATACTGAAGAATATGCAGTTTGTGACTGAGTATATAAATGTGTAGCCTTTTTTCTAACCAGTATTGTTTTTACCAACTGTTTCAGCAGAATACATTTTAATTTAAATCTAGTCATCCAAGGCATACGAGTAAAATTCTAAGTGAATTATACGTGAAAAGGATCTCATAAAAGCTTTTTTTCTATGGTTTGATAATATTGCTTAAACTGTTCACAGCAATTTTTTTTCTAACCCATCGAAGTATAATAGCACTGACAGACTTGATATTCTAACCCGAAGCATGCCTTTATCAAAAGCAGGTTTTATATATACAAACACAGTTTTCAGTGTATGGAGATATAAACAGGGGAAAAAAACACTTTAAAAATTTATTATTAATGATGAACAATACTAGGCTTTGTTACATTTCTGATGTTACTGATTTACCACCTGCTCAGATGAGCCAGTGGTAATTGTGACAGAGAACAGTAAAATCTGCATATGAAGTGCTTGAGACAAAGGGGCATTGAAGCACATGCAGAAATGCATTATGTGACTCTAGAAATCAAGTCAGAAATTTGAAAAGAAAAAATGTTCTAATGCCAAAGATAGAAAATAGATGAGACCACGTGAAATGCAAGTTCTTCTGAGTTTAATCGGAAGAAATGAAGACTGAGTCATATCACTCATTCTCCTTTGAATTTCATGTATTGAGGGGCAACTTAACCTGTTTCTGACAGGTTATCCTTCCAGTGACATCTTTTGTACAAAAAAAAAGGTTTGTTTCAAAGGGACTTAAATTCAGGCCAAATCTCTTAATGCAGACTTTGTGTACTGTAGGAAAGTTTAATTGTTTACATGCATTATGTCATAATATCATCTCTAAAAGCGCATTGAAAAGCTTGCTAGCTTTTTTGAAAGCATGGGTGGTAATGACTTTTTCCCCACATAACTGTTGATAAATATTCAAGTGGTAAGAACATACACAAAAAGCCATTCAATTCATTCAGACCAAAAAAAGGCAAAATAAAAAGTTCATGTATACAGAGGAAAAAATTAAGAAATACCAAAGGAAAGTTAAAGTTATTAGATTACCTACTGTATTTGGAATCAATTTTTCTGTTGTCAAGCTAAGTGGATTCTTTTCTGTCCAGGAAGAAATGGCCTCATGCTGCAGCCCATAGCTGCTTATAGCTGGGGAGGTTAGAAGACATTAATACTACTAGCTCATTTTAGCCAAACTTAATAATGGGACTCAGAAGTATGGGGAAGAAGCACCAAGAAGTGCAGAAATCAGGCCCAAAATGGGGATTTTATTCTATTAAATGTCACGCAGCTGAGCTATGGAAGTGCTGTAGGGTACATCCAAGTAGCCTAGTCAGTGAGGTTTCAGCTGATTACTCCTCCTAGCCTGCTTTCTGTGACTCTGTCTTGCCACATCTGCATTTGTTTGAAGGTATTTGGCTGTTAATGACTGGCTAAAGTAATAGGATGCAAACCTTGAAAATGGTGTGGCAAAACTAAGCTCTACGGTTAAGCAACGTGGAACGACTTACTCAACTGAAAGCCTGTTTGCTGATGAGGAGGCAGCGTTCTCCCAGTGTCAGCAGAGGATTGCCTCCCCGCAAAGAACCCTAGGACAGACCTCTTAAATGCTGCTGGCTTTTTGTCTTACCTAAAGCCAGAATTTTCCTGTAAGTAATGGTCAGTAACAGACCAAACCCAGGTCCTCTCTCTGAAAGGTGGCTGTATATCATGCTTTTACCCGTTAGCCTTTAACTCATGTTGTTGGAGCCATTTCTGGAATTTTGGCATGGATGTTTTCAGCAATCTAAATTGAAGAATCATACCACTTAGCAGCTAGGGAGCTCTTATTTCTGTTAAGGTTTTAGAAGTGCTGCAGTCCAAGAAACAGACCTCTATCCTTGCTGCCTCCAGTAGGCTCACTCTCCTTCCTCTCCATCCCAATCACAAGCTAATGTGCAGTCAAGCCAGAATCTATCCTGCTGGGTAGGTGAACAGCTGTATTCTGGCCATAGGTATTGTGCTGATTTTGATTTTATGCTCAGACCACCATTTAAATAAAACCTGCAGTGTAGATTTACAGGCCTGTTACTACATAACCAACTTTTGGCAGAGGATTTCTTTTGAAAACAGTAAAGAGAAGGAAGCTTAGAGGTATGGATGGCTTTTCAACAGCATAAAACTGTAGCTTCGAGGTTGCAGCGATGTCACTGACTTAGGAAAGCTTTGGCGAAGTCTCCCTTGAAACATTTTCTCTTGAAAGACTTTGAATTAAAAAAATGCTGTGAATTTTGCAATTAGTACCTTTAGCCTATGCATGTTTATTTTATATTTCAGAATTTTATAGTTAGGAATGGGCTTTTTTTTCTTCTTTCCAAACTCATGAAGTGTTACTAATTTAATAGAGGAATGCAATTTTCATTATGCTAATAATAATGTTTTAGAGGGACTGCGTAGAATCCTTAAGTCAGCACTCAAGGTACCCTAATTACCAAGGAAAGGCCTGACCTCATGTTTCTTTTGGAATTTTCAAGTGTTTGTCCTGAAGAATGTTTACAAGTTTTCTACTCAAATCTAGGCATTGCTCTGCAGGCAGAAAATTGAGAAGTGTTCAGAACTTCTAAATGGCATTCGTTGAAGGATTATGATGGAGTGAGTCTATTAAGCAAGGGTACATGATTGTTATTAGTGCTGCATTTTAATAACAGTATCGGTATGTAACCTCTAAGTGAAATTTTATTTCATTTCCAGTCTAAGGATTAACTGCAGTAGTAAAACTCAAATGTAGAGAGAATTGTACAGTTGTAGTCACAGTTACCCTACCTCTTCATTTGCAAAAGTTAAGTGGTCAGATTAATACAGGTGACCTGTTTGGTTCATTTGGTTTTCTTCCCTGCAGTATCTGCCTTTTAGGAGTACACCCTATTGCCCAGGGCTGCGATTAAAATGTGTGCGGGCTTTGTAGCCAGTGCTGTGCAGAAACAGTGTGGGCTGCAGCTGGTGGGACTGCCCTTGTCTCTGTTCATTCCCCAGCAGGGTCCCCGAGCAGCCTCCAGAGATTGTCGGTGGGAGCTCCTGTAACTTCCACGTGGTGTTTTTAAATTGCTGTTTTTCAAATTTGGGTATATCGCCTGCGCTCAGCATAGAGCCAAGGTTTAAAGCTTGTGCTGCTTTTCCTCACATCATTGCTTTTCATCCTAAACTGATAGGTCTTTACCCGAAGCTGCTAATATTTCAGTCTGCAATTCTGCTCAACAGTAGATGAACAGAATTCCAGACCACAAGTTCCAGGAAGCACACAATTACAGATTTGCTTTCGCTCTTACTGCAAAGGCCTGACTTCTAGTTTAGGCAGTGTACAGATTTCTGAGTTATACTAAATAAAGTTATCCATTTATGCTGCCCCTCCGCAGAGGAAAAAGGCAATCACCTCCTACTTCAAAACTATACTGCACGGTATCTTTTAAATAATAAATTTTGAGCATGGAGATCTCTTATTCAGGGAATTCTGCTGAGGACCAAAGCAATAATGCTTTTGCTAATTTCATTGTATGTTGTATCTTAATGCTTCCTTAATTGCTAATGGTGGGGGGTGGGTGTGTCTTTTTGCTGAAAGGCAGAGTGAAACAAGCAATTCTTTCTGTGAATATAAGAACAAGAATAACTAAATGCAGTAGATGGTAAAAATTATAAAGAAAAATAAGCTCCCTTTTGAAACTAATTGGATGTTCTGAAAGCTTGTCATAAAACCATTTTTGAACCATTAAAACCAGATTCTACTTTGACATTTTTCCCAGTGTGAGTAACTGTGGTTGTCTAATCATTAAGGAACTTGACTTTGGGTATTTTTTTTTTCTTTTTCTGTAAAACATTTATTTGCTTTTGGAATTTCAGTGGAACTCTCTCTTTTAAGTACACCTATGCTTTCTTTATGCTTCAGTGTTGATATTTCTGCTTTTTTGCTATTTCTCTTCACTAGAAATTAAAAAGATTTTATAGATATATTGCTGGACTCAGTAGAAGGATATCAATCAAGGATACAATGTAACACAAATCAGTTGCCTTTTGAAATATATGTAAGAACTGGATTAATGCTGTATTCAGTAGAATACAACCCAGCATTCAGATAGGCAGCAATCGTAGAAACTGTGCTCTGACAGGTAAAGTTGCTTAACTAACACTTGATCTTGCTTAATTTAACATAGGGGTACAATGTGTATTATGCTGTTCAGCACAGAACCAAGCAGGATTTGAAATTAAAGGTAGTTGCCTGCAGGTTAGATGACCTTGTGCTTGACTTTCTGCCTTGTGCTCATGAAGGTGCTTTGTCAATCCCCTCCATGGCCTCTTAATCTTCTCTGCAAAAGTCCTTTTACTGTGCGTGTCAAGGGGTTAAATTTTCCAAGTTAGTTGCACAAAACTCCTTTCTCCTGCCCCGCTCTTGGTAAACCTTTCCTTGCTTTACCAAATGCCCAGTGTATGGTTTGAGGCGAGAGGAATTTGTGAATTTGCTATAATAATAATAATGTGTCAGGCAGTTGCATGCCGTGTTGGTGTCAGCATCTAGGCAGCCTTGTGTGAACAACGTAACTTGCTACGATAGAGCCACCACTCTCTCTGATTTCTTTTGAACAACGTAACTTGTTAAGATAGAGCCACCACTCTCTCTGATTTGATTTGTGGTCTAATACCATCATTCACTGTTAACATCACAGGCTCAGAAGGGCTTTTTTAATCTGTAATTTTTAACATCACTTTTCCCATCTACGCTCTTTGGCTTCTCACTTTTAGTGCTGTGTAAAAGTTCCTGAAATAGTCTGCAGATTTCTCTAACTTTTCATGTAAAATACGTGTAAAAACTCTGCTGATCTTGTAAAAAAGCAATAGTTTGGGATAAAGCAGAAAGGAATGTTGGAAGTGGAGGCAGGGATAAAGATTATAGGATCAAACTGAGAATTATGGGAGCTTATAAGATCAAGCTCTGTCCTCTAGGGAAACTTCACCATGGGCCCCAGTTCTGCTGGAGAAACAGTGAATTACATGGAAGAGCATCTTTTGGTGATGTACTGCAAAACAATTAGCATTTGGAAGTTAGTATATTTGGAAGGTGCCCATGTTTCGGGGACAGCTTTCTAGTGCAGATGTGGGTTAACATACTTCAGAATTAAATGAGGATAGAATTAAGAAGCACTGTCTTTCATGTTACATTTGGAAGTTAGTAGTATTTGGAAGATGCCCATGTTTCAGGGACAGCATTCTGGTGCAGATGTGGGTAAACATAATTCAGAAGTAAATGAGGATATAATTAAGAAGCACTGTCTTTCATGTTCTCTGCCTGTTTATGCACATTTGATATTTTTTTAATATATGCAGCATATTTACAGCCTTGAGCAGGTTGTCCTGTAGCTTGGAAGTAACCTGTAAGACCAAACCACTAGCTTTTCACTTCTTTTAATAGCAAACAATAAATATTCCTATAAGTCATAAAAGTGTGTAGATCAGTCCTAAAATACATGTTGGTAAAAAGAGAGAATGTTGGCAAAACCAGCCCTGAACACTGAACTGTTTTGGTTCTTAGGAACACTTTTGAGCACACTGGGATGTCTAGATGCCAGCAGTGTATTTAAGTGTATTCACAAAAATATTGTGTACATTTCATAATTAATGTTTTCAAGACTCCCAGCCTGTTATGTTTCAAGTAATTGTATGCATACAGTTTGAGATACATATTAAAAGCAAATGGTATTGATTGTGTTTATGGTATCAGTATAACAGGCTGACCAGAACACTGTCAGCCTTATTCAGCTACCTGAAAGAACACCAAAAGAAATGCAGTGCAGATAAAGCAAGTGGAATTTGAATTGACCTGTGGAACATCTCTTTGCCTTTTTTTAGTCTGCTCTTTGTTTGCAGAGCATCAGTTTACCCACTGATGGGGTAGACTTGGTGATCTGCGAGCTTTTATGTTGAATAACTATAGTCCCTGGCCCCAAAACATGGCAGCATTGTAAAGTACTCTGTAAGACTATGTTGGGGTATTACCATGGGGATACCTGCAATTCCTGGTGTACTGGGACATCTTATTTTCATCTTGGTTATTTTTATGAATTTAAATGTCACGGGGGAAATATAAGGTACATATTGAAACCTTCTGACACATGCAGATACTAAAATAATGTGTCATCTGCCAGTTCTTCCTAAAATGCAGTGTATTCAACATAATCTCAAATACGTGCTTAGCAGACACAGGCTGTATGCTGAAATGCAGTTGGTTTACATGGGTGCTTACTGCCAATACTAGTTTAATTGTGTCCGTTGCTAACAGTGAACAGACATTTTTGTGGCAGTAGAAACAAACCTAAACAACTCTTTGTAAATATTTGGGGTTTTTTCTGTTTTTCCCGTAACCTATGCAATTTGTTGGCGGAAAAGTACAGTTGGTCTTTGGGCAAAGACTGAGGGGAGAGGAGGAAGGGGGATGTATCTTCCATGCAAAACTGGAGCACAAAATTAATAGCTCTCCACAAAACCTCTTATTTTTGTAGAACTCACTGTAATCCCAGTAAAGAATTGATTCAGAGCATTCTACTTATAGGAGCTTTTAGGAGATACCACTTAAGTAGTCACAAGTGTTGTCCTGTTGCTCTCCAAGGTAGTTAGTTTCTCCATTCTATTAACACTGAATTTTTGAATACTTACTAGCTTAAAAACAAGGATTAAAGTTTTTTAAAAAATGTGGTTTACATTGCTGCATATGTAATTGCTTATTCCAAAAATGTAAAGCATCATGATAGGTTTCTGTCCCATCCATAATGCTGTCCCAAAACATTGCCTGTAAATTATCTTTCTGACAAATTGAGGTTGCTCATGACAGTTTCTCTTTCGGTGTTTTGAGTCTTGATTAATTTTGAATGTGTAAACTCAACTTCTGGAGCTGACCTGGTTTGTTAAAGACAAAACCTTCTGTAGTATTCTTTTTAACAAAGTACTGTACAGCTCATAATCTGAGAATGAAAATCTCATTGCTCTTTATTCTCTATACTTTGTCCATGGAGCATATGCTGTGTTCCTCCTAAATGAGAAATAAAATAGCTTTGTCAGTTGAAGACGTTCTGGCTTTTATAATTGGGATTACATCAGTATCTGCCTTGGTCTGAACCAGATGGAAGGTTTCCTCTGTTCTTTAAGCTTTTTTATTTATTTCAAGTTAGTTGCTGCTTAAATATTAATGTGTAGGGTTTTTTTAACCTATTAATTTGTTCTAGTGAAGGGCTTAAATCTTACTGCCGCAATGAAAACATAGGGTTTTCTTCCATTTCTTTTGAGAGTTCTGAATGATGAAGATGTTAATCTTTACATTTTTCAGTATGACTTGCAATTTAATCAATAGTAAGGCAGGAATCTATATTTTGGATGCCTTTCTAATTTAAGTGGTTTATCCTGTGTTGGTTGTTTTCAAAATTTGCCATATTTCTGTGATTTATTAATGCATTTTAAATACCTTTCCGCAGAAATGGGACATGTATGTGTATAGCTTACTAATTCTAATATTACATGGCATTCAAACTTCAAAATAATGTACTTTTTGTGCAGAATGAAAGAAAAAGACATGACTAACTGGACTGCTCATCTGTCAAAAGTGGCCACACAAAGTAGATTTTAAAAGGCTATGATAATTGAGGTTGTAAAAGACATCTGTAATGCTGTATGTCTATCAACCTAACTTTGTCCTTTGAAAACCTTAGCATAGTGAGAATGTAGTTTGAAACGTATGACTTTCAGGAAAAGCATTGCTTTTGGCATGGAGGAAAGTGCTTTTAAATGTAAGACTTGCTGGGAAGGAATTGTCAGAGCAGTAGGTCTGTGGTGCCATTTGACTATCAGTTGTTGGCCATGTTGGCTGCAGTTGAGGATCTTCCAACAAAGCTGTACAGGCGTGGTGTTTCTGCCATCCCAGAAACTGTAATACTTAAAACACTTGAGGTTTTCTGTGTATTCTGTACACACCAAAATATACGTACCCTGTGTACTCCCTGCACTTTGACCAGTTTCACTGGTTTATCTCTAGCCATCTTTTTCATTCTCCCTGACCCTGGATTTTAGAGCAATCCAGTAGTAATTATGGAAGATTGATACATAACAGTCTGTTAGAGGACACACTGACTCTCTACTCTTTGGCAGGTGGATGACATCCTAGGAGAAGGCAGTGATGAAAGTGATAGTGAAAAAAAAAAGGCAGAAGATGAAGGTGAAAAACCTCAGATTAGTGCAACAGAGACTCTAGGAATGAAAACAGAACAGAGACCTGCATCGTCGTCATCGTCGTTGTCATCATCTTCCTCAAGTGAAAGAAGCTTGACAAGCAGTGTACACAGGTATGAGTTTTTCAAGTGTAAAAAGAAGCGTAAGTGATGTTTCTTGGTGTTCCTGCACTATTCCGCATACTTTTTGACAAGCAATCTTTTCCTTTTTGTTAACCTTTGAATTTAGGTAACACTTTTGTAACACTGCAATTGTCATGCTTACCTCTGCAATGTTTGGGATTGAGGTAAGGAAATGGTCGTAGTAAAAATCTGTTGAGAGCCAGGATATTGCCTGTTTTGAAAGAATTAAAAACCACTGAACTGCGCTTATTTTAAAGTAGTCTTGATTCTGAGTCAGATATAGGACGATGTCCTCTGCAGTGTTAAAGTAAAATAAAACAGGGGTTTGTGAAGCTCTGGGGTTTTTCATCCTGAATTTTTTAGATATTTTTATATGGGAAATACATAAAAATAAGGTGGCTGAGATGGTTTTCTGCTTTCGTCTCTTAGAAAGAAATCTAAACTTCCTACTCTCTTCTGCAAAAATCCTTTGTTAAGGAATGGTTCTCAGTCTGCAGCCCCTCAGTAGTTTTTAAGCCCTGCAATATATAGAGAACAATGTAAGATAAAGATTATAGCAGTTTTAATTTAGATTTTGCTGGGATAATCATCCTGTACCAAAGTCCTAAAAGTACAAATATGACTTAATGTGCATTATAGTTTCTTTCTGCTGTCATAACCAGGCTTTGTTCACAGTTGTAAGAATTTAAACTCTAGTAATTTTTCCTTAAAGGAGGATAATACAGGTAGTAGGACCTAAGGGACTTATTTCATTATTTTTAACTTTTACGAGCATTGTTCTAGCGCACAAAGAATGTATGACAGAAATTGCAAAAAACACCACAATATAAATCATGAGGAGATTTTTGATTGGGGTAGCAAGGTTGCAGTGTGTCAGGAGTTTGTTGGAGAAGTAGCTACATGAGAAGATTGTACAGTCCTTGTTTATCGTGGGTATTTCTAATTATTGACCACCTTCCGAAAAATGTCAGTCTAAAAGTTGTAAGAATTTAGTCTGCCTCAAATAGCTAGAAGAAAAATTCCCTCCTAAATGAAGTTTGGGAGAGGAAAGGCAAGGGAATGACAAATATTTTTAGAATATCATTTGAAGCAGCAAGACCTGGTGGTGGCATGTCACTGTTAATTCATCCTAGTACTGTGATGTAACTTTTGCTCTAGATAGGAAAGTTTGTAAGTTAAGCTTGGCATTACTTCTGCAGGTAGTAGCGTTGTTGCTAGAAGAAAGTCTTTGAGCAGCTTCTTAAGTAACTTTATTTTTAACCTTTCTGCCTCTTAAGAGTTTCCCTGTGTTTGTTAAATTGCATCTGGGACTGAATCTGAATGGAGTGCTGGAAAGCATGCCCAGAAAGTGCTGATTCAGATGCTGACCCAGTGTCTGCTCGGCAGGAAATTCTGCTTTGACAGAAAAGAGCCTCCGTCTGTCGGCCTGTTTCCATTTGAAGTTTTAAATTGATGTTTTATGTTGTCAGTCAGTGTTGCATGTGCTAAAGAGATATGGTACCAGAGGGGTAATGTAAGAACAGTTTCTAAACAGCAGGATTAAAATTTCCAGGAGCTTAGTCCTCTCCAACACCCATACTGCTACAGTTTCTTGGGGCAGATTGCTAAAAGCAAAGTGCTATACGAGCACATACATCTCAACGACACCTGAAGCTTCGGGTCTGAAAGTTGGAGTCTTTGGGGTGTTAGGAGCATAATGAGGCTGAAATTGTATTTACTAATTTTCAATTATTTCTGCTCTGTCATACACCCCGAAGTCATGAGTTATTTGCTACCGTAACACCACCTCTTGCCATATTAGGAAAACGGGCTTTGTATTGTAAAGGCCAGTCCCAACTCTTCATTATGTAAATCTACCCTGGACCAGATATTTGAATCATTATTTTGCATCTTGTTACGGTCAACCTGTTGTCCGTGTTCTAGTTATTGTTTCTGGAGAGCAAAGGATGCGCAAGAGAAAGGCAATCCAAACATGATCCGGTGTTCTCATGGTCTGGCTCTGCTCACTCCTAGCAGAGATGAGGCCTGCAGACCGTAGGCTTCTGGTAAACAATTCTCCATTGCTCCATTACACCTTTCCAGGAGTTGCTGACACTGAAAGTATAGTGCTTTAGAAACGTAGCACGTCTGTTTAACATTAGTGTTCAGTCTTGACCTGCAGAATACCTTGATTGTTTCTTTCATTAGTGCCATTTCTCCATTTCTCATGGATGGAGAAAAAAATAATCTTAGAAATCTAACAAATACTTTTTGAGAGGGGGAGGGGAAATGCAGCATCTTTCTACATCCGTTTACTTTTATGACTTCTGGTGTAGGTATCATGCAGTTAGGCTGTCCTTTGACAGGCTAGAGTTGTTCTAAAATCCTAGCTTATGAAATTCAATAAAATGCTTGCCTTTACCTCACAGATGTCATCATGTTAAAAGGGTATGACCTTTTAGATAGACCAAACAGTGAATGTGAGTTTCATGCTGCATAAAAAGATAAAATAGAAATTAGTAAGTTTTTAAAAATGCAATTGGCTGTACTAATCACGTTTGATCAGCCTCTTGTAATTATGGCCTGCATAACAATATAATACATTCGCAGCTTGCTTTTATTTAGAAAATCTAAAGGAGGAAAACAAGTTTTTATTCTTAAATACTCTTGATCTTTGTGTAGATAATTTATTAAAAAAAGTTGGATAAGAAGCAGCTCAGAAAAACACTAATTGCTGTTAGAGCTCTGATCCGGCTTTTGCTGAAGCAAACAAGAGCCTGACTTCCGTAGGAGCTGAACTTGACCCCCTCACAGTTCTACTAAAATTTTCTATTTAGATTGAAATTCCACTTAATGTAGTGGAAATCTGTCAGATGTTAAATTTATTGCTGTAAGTTATAAATAAGGAGTTTATAAATCATGAAAGTGCACAGGTGTGTTTTAATAAAGGTTAGTAATGAATAATGGTACATAATACGAAAAAGCTTTTGAGACTAGTACAAATAGAATTTGATTGTAAAAGTAAACTGAATGTTTAACTTGGCACAATATGCACATAGCAACAAAAGGTGTCTGATTAGTTGAGGTATTTCAAGCTTTGTTGTCAGGGCACAGTTTGCTTTATTTTTCAAGGCATTTCAAGACTGCTGTCTCCTGAGACTTGAGTGATAGTGGGCACATTTGCAGTTCTCGTTTTGCCCTTATCACCTTATACTTACGTATTATGAAGCAGTTACTATAATGATATATGTTGAACAAATATTTCATGTTGTTATGCTTTAACACTGGTCTTTGTAGGAAGAAGGAATATGAGGAAAAAGGCTGATGGCAGTCTTAAAAGCATGTATTTGGTAAAATGATAGAAGACACGTGAAACAAATAATGCTGTTGAGAAAATTAGCTGAGTAGTATGTCAAAGGTTGGGTTGGGGTTTAGCCTCTTTCAGTTTGTAGATCCTGGATATTTCTAGTGGAGATGTGAAGACCTGCACAGCAAATAGAAGTGTGCTGTGTGTGTATTGCCTGTTTTCTGATGCAGAGCAGACTTGGAAAATAGTTAATGAAGTATTTCAATTGTATTATTGGAGATAGGAAATGGGGTATAGTTCATCCAATAAATTGAAATGTTAAAGGAATTGGGACAACAAAACAGGAATTTGAGGTGTTGCCTCTATTGCTGTCTTCCAGTGGCATGGCATATGGCTGTGGCATGTGCTTTTCACAGATTCACAGAGTGGA